>NW_025113155.1:102953-125820 GCF_010416935.1 Polistes fuscatus | reverse complement strand
ATTTTAACGTTCGATTCTTTGTGGGGGAATTATTTTTTTTATAAGTTTTTTTAATAAATTTTAGTCGATTGTTGAGCGTTCTGTAACGGTGCGAGTTAGACAAAATACTGATATTTCTCCTTTTCTATTTTTTATTCTCTGTAGCGAGCTTTACGTTTTAAACATCGAGGTAGAGCGTAAGAGCGATATCATAGCGGCGTAATAGCGTGGCGTTTTTAAATCGAATCTTAATGCTATGGCACGCTGTTTCTTTATTTATGTCAAAAATAATGAACCTTGAAAAAAAAACAATAATTTATTTTAACAGAAACTACTATTATTTAGTCGAGAGTAAGAATAATGAATTAATTTGTGTCTCGACACATAAAATAATAAAAATAATTATTTCTTATAATATTTTGCCTCACAAAAATTAATTTGTATATTAAATAATACGTCTTTTTTTTAGACGGAATTTAAAATTTAATTTTTTTCCTTATAAATTATGTATTTTATAAAATTTTAAATTACTGATTTTTTGTTTTGTAAAATTTATTTGTGTAATAAATTGATTACATATTTTAAAACAAGAATTTTATATCTACACATAAAATTAATTCAATATATACAGGAAAAGATATTCTAAAAACATGGAATTTTTTTTTGGGCTAGACATTTTTATTTTTAAATCATTTTTTTTGTTCTAAGAAAACAGTAATGCATTCTTACTCATCTTCAAAGTCTTAAGAATTGTACGAAAAACATTGGATACTCGTCCCGTGGTGCACTAGCGTATTATTATTATATTATCGTTTTATTTTCGTTGGTTATTATCGTTCGATTCTTCGTAGGGTAGTTATTTTTTGTATAAATTTTTCTATCCTTAACAAGGAGACGGTCAGTGGGTCCTACCTCAGATTTTTTTCAAATTTTGTGCTAACGATATAAATTTTATTAAGAAGTCAACATTATTACGAGAGTAATAAAATTACTAATTAGACATTAAATAATATCCAATAAATAACAAAAATTAATTTTTAACGTGCCGAAACGATACATTTTTTAGGATGATATTTACAGAATGGATTTGTAATTTAAGTAATAAATCTTCCTTTATTTGTGCAAGATGTGAAAAAATTTATTGCTTTTAATTTTTTTGTAATTACTTAAATTTTTTGTGTGTATATAATTGGAAATTAGGAAATGTAAAAATTATTTATTAACCTAAGGATAGAAAAAACTTATAAAATAAATAACTCCCCTACGAAGAATCGAACGTTAATAACCGGCACGAGAATCCAGGAAGATACAACTTACGTTAGCGTACCACTTGACGAGTATTCAATTTTTTTCGTACAATTCTTATAACTTAGAAGCTGAATAAATATACATTATTGTTTTCATAGAACATACTAAAAATGAATTAAAATTATATATGTCTAGCCAAAAAACAAAAATTCTATGTTTTTAGAATATTCTTTCCTGTATATTTTGAATTAATTATATGTGTAGATGTAAGATTCTTTCTTTTCAAATATGTATTCAATATGATAAACTAATAAATTTTTACGAAACTAAAAATCAGTATTTTAAAATTTATATAGGAATAATTTAATAGGAAAAATATTTAAATTGTAAATTTCGTTTTAAAGACAATACGTATTCAATTTGATATACAAATAAATTTTTGTGAGGCAAAAAATTTATATTAATTAATTCTTATCAATTTTATTTATTGTTATTATTTATTTTTTTTGAAGTTATACTTCTTTTGGCGCGTTAGGGAAAATGTAATGGGGAGTGATTAGGTTCTGAGCGTCTGGAAAAACGACACCATGAAGTTTGTCGGTATTTACGACGCGCGGCAAAACGATTTCAAGTTTACGGCATGAAGTTGTCTCTCTTCTTCTTCCTCTTTTCTTCTTAAGCGGGTCACCCATCCAAATACTAATCGTACTCAGCGCTGCTTTACCTAAATGATCGAGCGAGAACTAATGCTGTAACTGCGCCATGGCCGTTGACGCATAAAGTAATTCGATATATCTCCCTTATATTTAATATGGACTGATATCTATATTTTTATATTTTTGAAGTTATTCTTTTTATTCTTTCTTATATATATAATATATCAATCGATTTAAAATATTTTTCTTTTCTTTTCTGAAGTTATTTAGTTAACTTAATAGAAAAAAATAATTAGTAGCTTATCTACTCATATTTCCAATCCTCCTCCTTTTTACCTGGTCACGCTATAAATATATATATATTTATATAAAATATAAATAACTTCAATAAATAAATGAGAATAAAAATATAATAGTAAAAGAAAAATAATCTTCTTTCATTAGAAAATATTATCGATCATCAAGCAGGGAAGAGGAACATGTTTCTTTATCAACTATATTCTATGTAAAAATAAAATTAATAATAAGAATACTGATAATGTAATAATAATAACATTAATTAAAAAATAAACTAGGAAAATGAAAAAGTAACAAGGAAAATTAATAATGATAATAATAATAATAATATGTTATCATTGTGATAGGTAATCTGTAATTATTTATAAAAATATGGAGAATTTAGCATGAAAGAATGGATACGTATTGTGCAACATGAATTTTTTTTAATATTTCTAAGTTATACTTCTTTTTTAATACTAAATAACGAGCGTAGCCTGACGAGGATTTCCTTCAGAATTCGTGAGACACTCAACGTAATTACAATTTATGTACTATTTATAAAGATTATAGATTCATAGCGTATATTCGAAATACGCGGCGCAATCATTTCGAAAATATTGAAAATAAGGAAATTTTCTTAACGTCCCTCCCAACTTTTTAAACTGTTGCTAAGCACTCACTGCAGGTCCTAATAAACAAAGCACTCGTCCTATTCTTCCACTGAACGCCTACGACGACACGTCTTAGATAAGCAGCAAAGAATTTACAAAGAAGCGACGAACAAAGCGATTTAAGCTAGAAGCTAAATAAGAAAAGTATAAGTATTCCTTAATACTTCCATAAACGAGGTGAACCTTTTTGTTGAATCCGTATACAAACGAAGCGAGCAAGAGGTGGATACGTGTTTAATCTTTTGTTTAAACCGCAATTCTTTATTATATTTCATTTAACAACCAGAGCTTTTATGCTACAAGGCTTTTCCTGACGAGATAATATAGTATTATACTTGGCATTGATTTAACCAAGAGTTTTTCTTTTTTCTTAATTTTTTAATAATTATATTTTATTTAAATTCTATTTAATATCTTTATTTTGTTAAAGTTTTTATTGAAGTTTATGTTATTTACAAATGTAGAGTATATTCGCATTCGGGAAAATTGTAGTTAATTTCTATTGAATTCAATGAAGATGGAGAAGTAAATGTTGTGTGGCTTAAGTTTCCAGATTCACTAAAGATTTTCCAGAAAATCGTACAAAAAGTTGCAGGACACGTGGCGATTTAAATTAATAAAACAATAGTGCCGATCGGACGTAGATCTTAACTATTCTCCTTAGCAACAATAAAAAAATTAAGATTAAGCGTTCACATTTATATAGTTTAAATTATATTTATTTATTATAATTATTAAAAATTTATTTATTTTATTTTAATATTTTTATTATTTTATTTTTATTATTAAACTATAATCTCTTGCAGCTTTTTATTGATCAGGATCAGTATACATTTAAATTTCTATTTTAGTTTTAATACGCCTAAAACTAATGCAGAGAAATGTAGAGATTATCGTCTTCGTAGGAAAAGGAATAAGGAAAATAAGGAAAATAAGGAAAATAAGGAAATAATGAGGAAAATAAGGAAAACATAATGCACGCTAATAGAAAACGTTGTAGGGTTCTTGGCTGCGAAGAAAAATTATTCAAAAAGGTTATGAATTACCTGCGAATGAAATTTTATGTACTCCGTCAACTTCTAATTTACTTTGCGAACCATCGGCTAAGCCTGTGATTACCGGTAAAATCTAAATAATTTAAATGTCCCAGAAAAAACTAATATTATTGCTAATTATTTATTTTTTTTGTTTGGTTTTTATGTTTTGAGGTTATTTGAAGTTACTTACATTTATTTTATTTAACATTTAGTTTACATTTATTTCTTCAAGGAATCAAATTGTCTGCGAATGGAACTTTATGTGCCCCATCTACTTCGAATTTAATAGTGACTTCTGAACCATTTGCTTAGCCTATGATTAACGGTACAAATTTATACAATTTAAAATTCACAGCAATAGCTACTAGTACTGCTTATTATTATTTTTGAACTTATACTTCTTTTTGGTACGTTTGGGAATCTGGTCTTTAATTTTTACTTTTACTTTTTGAAGATGCATCGTTGTCTACTGCAAAAGATTACTGTCACAACTATTACTGTGCAAGCTGATGTGCATATGAAAATTCTTCTATGCCGTGTCATCATCGTATAAAATAAAAAAACATTACATTAACAAACATGGAGCAAAGTTCACGATCTCAAGCACGAAATAATCAATATTTAGCTAATGCTTCGATTATACATGTATTGTCTAATCAAGACATTGTACCGGATGAAGAACGCAATTCGTTAAACCAAGACACAATCATGGATCAGGAATTACCTCATTCAAATGTACCCTGTATTTATTCTAACTCTTCAGACCAGTTAGTAATTAATAATTCCACTGGCGAGCAAATTGATATGGATTTAGATCCTTCTTTACCATATAACAATATCATTAATTTAAACGAGCTCATAAGGAATTTAAAATAAAATTCTTGGGCAATTCATTTGAACATCCATGCTTAGTATGTGACAGATTGTGGTTTAAAAAGGATTTAAAAGAGCCATCTAATGAACATAAGAATATTGTAATGCAATTTATACCTTATTTACCTATAGAAAATACTGAGCTTTGTAATACATGCGTACAAGCTTTAAAAAAGAAGAATATTCCTCTAATATCAACATATAACGGCTTCAAATATCCAGATGTACCTTAGCATTTACCACTTTTATATTTAGTTTTTGAAAGATTAATTTCGCCACGTATTTCTTTTATGAAGTTTAGACGTCTGAGATATGTGAATGGTCTATACGCCAGTTATGGTCAAATAATTAACCTGCCTGTTTCAGTTAATACAATGGTCAAATCTCTGCAAAGAAATATCGATGACGATTATTGTATAAATGTACATATTAATCGTAAGAAAATTGACCGATCTAGTTACTTACATGTCATTGGTAACAAGCGTACAATTAAAGCTTGGCTACAATTTTTAATACCGTCTCTATTTTATAGAATGTACGATATTAAAATTAATGATTAATATTCTAATGATAATCAAATTCACGACAAAGTTGGACAAAATGATGTCAGCGAACACACTCCTGTAGAAGAGAGTCTTACGGCGTTCAACCGACATTAATGTGGGATGAAGAACAATATTTACGTATTGCACCTGGCGAAGAAAATATACCTCAAAGTTTATTGTTTGATAAATTTTTTTTTTCTTATTTCTATTTAATTTTTATTTCTTATTTTATTTCTTATTTATTTTAATTAAACCCATCTTCCTCTTCATGTATAAATAAATAAGATTATACTTATTTTTTTGCAGTTATTTTTGAGGTTGTTGATGCTATTTTAATTTTGGTATGCCAAAGAAGTATAACTTCTGACGTGCGTACATAAGTGCACACACCAGTTTTTTTTAAATTTATATCAATTAATACTAATTAACACGTTGACTGCCACGCTTGTTTAAAGCAAAATCCCCGTTAGGTTATTCAGCAGGAAATGAGATTTAAGTACCTAGGAATAGAAATCTCAGGGTATGGTGATGTTGAAGTAGAGGTAAGAAAACAGACAATGAAGGCATCCAGAATAGCGGGTTGTTTGAATGACACAATATGGCGAAACAAAAGCATGGATATAGAGACCAAAGCAAGAATCTATAAGGGAACAGTGAGACCTATTATGACATATACCGCAGAAACTCGACCAGACACAGCGAAAACGAAACAGTTACTAGAGACAACCGAAATGAGAGTTGTTCGCAGAATAGTTGGAAAAACACTACTGGACCGAGAGAGAAGTGAAGATATAAGAAGAACATGCAAAGTAGAGAACATTAACGAATGGATACTAAAAAAAAAAATAATGAACGAACACATTAACAGAATGGACAACGGAAGAATTGTCAGAATTGCACGGGATAAGTCACCGGTTGGCCGCAGAAGCACGGGGCGCCCACGAAAACGATGGTGCAACAATTTACCAGTGCAATAGGCAGAAAAACGTCGTTACGAAACAGGCAATTTGCCTAAACTAAAGAATGAAGAAGAAGAAGAATGATTACCGATATAAAGATTTCTCTTAACTAATGTATTCTTCGTAGAGTTCCAATTTGAATTATTATGCTAATAGAATCCAACTGTTGTTACAACTAATAAGCAAGACATGAATCTGTAAAAAGGTAAAAATAATAATCTTGCTTCTAAGAGATACAAATATTATAATTCCTTGAAAAATATTTATTCAAAGCAAAAAAAAGCTTATTCTCTTCGCTTAGTTATTATCATTTTATTGGAAGAGGAAGCGCATTATTTTCAATAACGATAAGCAGAAGCCGACGACATTAAAATCATGAAAGTGTAAACTTTACAGCACATAAGATTTCATAAGACCGTTACTTTCAATAGTGGACAATTCTTAATAATTGTAATAACCCGTTACCGTAAGATACATAAGACTCATAAGAAGGTCATCATAACTAACATAAGAATTGACAAAACTGAACTAAACTCCTTCACTTTCTCCTCTATAACTCCTCTATAACTCCCTCGGCCGTATTCCCCGACTGCCCTTTTATACCTTTTCATCGAACGACGAAGCATCGGCCTCCCTCACGGGTGACGAATACAGCCTCTGTTCCCCACACTTAATCTTAAGAATACCGATATCCTAAATAAACATCCGAACGCACTCACACTAGTGCAGGCGCCAACGTGCACGAACCTGCATAAGACGTTTACATATCCGACTGACTTGTGTACATAAAACTGTAAAACAGAAAACGAATAAAATAAAAAAAAATATATATTGTATTCCCATATGTTTTATATGCATATAATATTACATAGAATGAAAAGATCGTCTCTCGGAAATGCATTGTTTGTTTAGGTACGTGATACCGCTTGAAAAAGCGGTCGTCTGATATTTTGTCGCACCGAATCTCTCGAATATTCCCTATCGAAAGTAAAGAAATAATCTAGATGTTTAATATTCGGAAATGGTCAAAAAGTTTCGAGAAAGATAAAAGAAAAATATAAAAAAGAAGAAACCCGTAATCGTTCAGTTCAGCTCAGATCAGTACAATTTGAATCAACGCTAGCTAATAGTGTCTAACATTATAACCGTGTAATCTAAATAAAACCACCTTTCATTTATTATTCACTACCGCTTTTACCATATGTATAGATTTATAAATAATATCTATATTATGCATATGTATCTATTACAAAATGATATTTATATTTTCCTATTTTTATAAGAATATTGTTATCTGTTTGCATTTTTATTGTTTTAATAAATTACCACTTAAAAATGCATTTTTACGCAAACATTTTATTTATACTAATCTTATTTATAATTTAATATAACTGTTTTTTATTCCTAATCTTGTTTTGTTACAAATTCCAACAAATAATTACGGAATTCTCTTATAATTAGTATAATTTAAAGATAGAAGTACAGTTGTTGAGTTTGTTGAAATAAATAAAACACATGTATTTATTATCAGAGATATCTTAAATTTAGGGAAATCAGTTTTTTTTTATAAAGTTGTATTTATGCAAATATATCCAATAGAGAAATTAACGGGGATAAGACAAGAGATAACCATGATCTTGATTAAAAAGACGTCGGATAAACGCATACTTGTTAATCAAGTTCTATTATATATGTATATATAAGCATAAACATTTTTCTTCTTAGATTTGTGCTATAGTAGTGAAAAATACTTAATCGTTCATAAACTGACTAATTAGCTTACAAAAATTGCTTTAATAAAGATGTTTCTTTTAATTATAAAAATAAAATAAAATTGTTATTTAATTTTAGAAAACCAACTGCCTTTTTGTATTACTTATTCGTATTAATATATAACATAGTACTTTTTAGTAATCATATAACGGTTTTATCCGAGGGTTTCTTGTAATATATGTTAAAATTTCTTCATGTTATCATGGCGTGTTGTTATCTTACATAGCTAACTAATTATATTAATGCTCGTACTTGACATACATCCGTTTATTTTTTATGCGATGAAAAGGAATTTGTTTCGGAATTATCAAGAAATTCTCAGGAGAATCGTTACGTAAAATACGCCTGGATCTCGTATTTTTGCAGTTATCCTTACACACCCAAAGAGATATCACGGACTTGCAATTCTATTCTCAAAAGTATTTATAATATCCTCGTGAGAGATATTCCATTCCTTATTGAGAATATTTTCCAATAATGTTTGAAATACTCAAAATCAAATAAATAGTAAAAAGAAAGAAAAAACAAATGTATAAATTCTTTCGACTAATAAGGACAACTTTTGATAAAGTTATTAAATAACGAAAAAAATTGAATCAATAGGGACACTAGCGAAAAAATGACGTTTATTGCTGTTTATAATTTATAATTTGAGTTTTTCCAATAATTAAAATTATTTAGAAAATATCCTACACATTTACTCAAACAATTGGAAATATTTTATTAATAATTGTTACGAAATTTATATACCGTGTATTACAACAACGTTCTATTCGAACGGAACACGAAATTTACTTTATAAAAATGATTATATATTATCGTGAAATGGCAAAAAAGCTGCTTATTAAAATAAACATATAATAATAATATGTAAAGGATGGTCAGTTAATGCAATACGAGCTTGAAAATAAAAAGTTACGTACTACCGAGGTTTTTTATACTTGGCTTTTGTTGAGGAAGCCATATACACCCAACTTGCTTTTTATTTCTGTGAAAGCCATTGTTGGTTGCGAAATTAAATAAATATGACAATGCACGTTTCCTGCGTTAAAAAATGGAAAAAATCGTTAATACAAGATAGATTCGAGCATATAGCGGCACAGTTTTATTCGATCATTTTTTATTTCTATATCCAAACTCTGCTTGGAAAGAAAATAAGATGTGACGTCCCGCCACGCGTATAATTTCAAAACATTGTTTTTTCTTTTGTAATACATTTTCCACTAAACAAACATATCGGGAAACCCCCTCCCTGTTTCCTGCACGTGTACTACCAATTTGTCCTCGACGGCGGTACACTCACCTATTCGCATTATCAAGCGAAGTATTGATTATGATTTTAATTCTAAGAATAAACGAATTTTTCGTAAGATAGAATTTTTAAACGTTTTTAGTTAAACTTTTGAACTTTAAGAAATGTAAATAAAGAAGTTAATAAGATGATTAATCTTAAACTTTGAATTAAAATTCTGCCATAATTATTATGTTTTTGTTATTGACTTTACGACAATTATAATTATAATTATAAATATATTGTTTCACTATTGTAGAATTTTATTTTGCTTTATTTTATTATTTATCCTATTCAGGGATGCTGACATATATTTGTACGTTTATATTACTTTTTAAATTATCGTTTAAGTGACATATTTCATTTTCTATTTTTTTTAATTAATAGAATTTCTGACGACTGAAAATGTATAATACGTAACTAAAAAAAATGAAATATAAATAAATATAGAAGTAAAAAATTTGTCACGATGTACAATGATAGGTTCAATTATCAACTGAGTCTAATTTATGGAAATAGTTGTGTAGATATGATAAAAAAGAACTAATAAACAATATTAACGTTTCCAATAATTTGACAAATGATGCGACGAAAAAATTAATTTTAGTTAACGACAATATAAAGCGTAGACTTATATAACATAAAATATTTCATATAAATCAATTTTATAATCGTAAATGAAATAATTTCTTAGAAAATATTTTTTTCTTCTTTATTCTTTGATACAAAAATACCACTAAAACTCCTAATACGCGAAAATCTAACATTTCTGTACTAACACGCAAAAATATAATTACATTTCGGAATATAATTGACTCTTATCCTCGTATATATAATGAAAGACAAAAAAAAATCCAGTTTCTAAGTAAACTTTAAATTCGTAAGAGTTTGATGATAAGAATGTTACGAGTATATAATATGCAAAAGAAAAGAAGAAGAAAAGAAGAGAAAATGAAGAAAAGAGAAAGAAGAAAATCATGTGAAAGGGAGAAAGATAAAAAAAAAGTGAAAACAATATGAATACAGATATAAAGAAAGAAAAAAGGACAAAAAAAAAGAAGGAAGAGCAAAAGAGAGTAAGTACGCTCCTGTTTTCCGTAATAATTTCTGTACACGTGGGAAGCTGGAATTTCTCTTAACATTAGCCTCAGAAAATACAGAGGATGCTTTTTCTTTTATACTTCTTTTTTTACTACTCTTTCGTTTACTCGTCTGGCTTTTTCTTATTTAAAAAAAAGGAGTTGCAACTATAGCAATAAATGTTTTTGCGCACTGGAGTGCAATTTAAAGGAAAAACAGTTATCATTGTCAAGAAAAGAACAAAGCGCATCGCAAACAGAATTCAGGATCGTGATTTTTACTAAACTTTAACTCGTTTCATTCACTTTCTTTTTCCCTATTATTATTTTCTACTAATTCTCGGTTTTTATTAAAAACAGTTAAGCACCTAATAATTTAATCGATAGAATCTGACCTTTCCAAGAATACAAATCTGTCTGGTATAATCAATAAACTTCTAAAGCCCGTATATTTTTTTTCGTAATTCTAAAGAAACATATGCAACCTGAATTCAAGAAATATGAACCTTTAAATAGAAATTGGAAATAAATTAAATATTTTCAAAAATATTTAATTCACGTCTATATCTCTTAAGTTAAAATCGATTATTGCAACATAAAAATCTTATTGATTACCTATTAAAGATTACAAAACAAAACGTGTATATCGAATTTAAAAATGATGAAAAATTTAATTAAACTTAAAAAAACTATTTAGTATAAAATGAAGAATATAAAGAAATTGTAGTTACAATGTGTTTCTTTTTATAAAACGTTTTTTCTCGATATATATATCCACAAAGAAGGTTACTATAAATTGATAAACATTAAATTCAACCAGAAGAACCTTCATTAACATTGCGATATTGTTGTATTAGTTCTAAGTATAATGAACCGTCAGATTCTAGGTTTTCAATACAGGTTTTCACAGTTATATTCGGAGATTTTCTTCGGAATGACTTAATAAAACATAAAATAAGAAATCTCATTGAGAAGTATCCGGACTAAATTTTGTTTCAAGAATCTTGTCTCAAGAATCTCATTCAAGAATTCTGTCCGCATGACTTCACTTACTCCAACACTCCAACTATTCATCGCTAGAAGTGGTGCTGAAATTTACTTTCAAAATTACGAAATATTACGTAATCTTGACCGAATAAATCTTTGAAATTTCAAGATTTTTACCATTTCTACCAAATAACGAGGAAATATACTTGTTGAAAAATCCAAAATATTTGTAAATTTCTGTATATATTGTGTATTAACCTCTTTAAAGATAAATTATCAACTTTAACTATTAAAAAAATTGTTTATTTTTCTTCATTTTATTTATAAAATAATAATTATAAAATTATAAACATATAAAATATAAAAATATAAAGTTCAAATTTTGTAATTTTCCAAATAATTCCAAATGAAAAAGAAGCAAATGCTTTAGCAAATAAAATAAATATAAATTAAATTTTCGAGTACAATAAATATTCCAGAGCGAGGTATATTTATGGAAATATAATAATATTCCAACTACTATTTTAAATACTAAATTCTAAATTCTTTAATTGAAATAAAAAAATTCAAGTAACAAATGAAATTTCAGCAAATGAAATATTTTATTTTAATAATCTAAAACATGAAATCAAATTTCTTATCTTTGAGTTTTAAGTAAGTATTATATTTTTACATAATAATTAATAAAGTAAACTATTACAAAATAAACATGCAAAAATGATTTCCAAAATTTACCTACTTTTATATCAGTAAATGATTTTCTCCATTACAAATTCATTCGATGATCAATAACTCGAATTAGCATAAACGTCTGTCAGTGGACTTTGAATTGAATAGGATGTATTTAGATTAAATAGGTTTTTATTACTCTTCCCCTTTAACCGGTTTGAGGGATTAGTTCTCTCTATAAACATTTATTATATCATTTCATTTCTCCGCATTGTTAGACAATCGATTAGATAAAAAAATAAACGTTGGTAATAAAATTAATAATTAAATAAAAAAAAAAAAATTAAAAAAATCATTTGATTAAAACTTAAATAAAATAACAGCAATTAATAACCTGTATTACATACTTTTCTAAAAGTTCGCTACAGCAAATTGATTAAAAACAAAAATGAAAATCTTACTTCCATTTAATTGCCATAGTGTTTTCCCTGAGAAATGATCCCCTTCTCGAAGATGTATCTATTTCTTTCTTCTTTGCGATCGACATCTATATAAAAAATGTGTCGTTTGCCGTCTACCTTTGCGAACCCTGTCTTGACTATAAGGTTCGACGTCGTTCGAGTAATAATATTATCAAAGAGAAAGCACAGAAAGGCGAACGCACCTTTATTGAATTTTAACGAAGAAGATAAGGTAAAAAAAAAGAAAAGAAGAGAAAAGAAGAGAAGAAAACTCCGCCTATAAAAGCAACCTTATATAAAACTTTCCTAACGAAAGAAAAAGATATAAAAAAAAATTAACCTTAAAAGCACTTATTTACGCTACTGCGTTCCTACGAGCAGTTGTCCCCCCCCCTCCCACATCTAATTCGATTTTGGCTAGTACTTCTGTTAGCCATATGAACTAACTTTCTTTTATCGTTCTCCTCCCTCCTACTTCATGTAACTCATCAACACTTTAAGAATTACAAGGAAAGCAAGATATAACTACCTATAATTTATCCTATGCAGAGAAAACGCTCTTACATCAAAATATAAATATTGAATTGAAACAAACATTCGTATCATTTTTCTTCATTTGGAAAAATATTTTTCTTTTTAAACTCAAAATGAACATAAAAAGAAAACAGAAACAATCGTTTATCGAGGATGAGGAAGTTGTAATCTTCTACTTGAAAATAAATAATATAGATTTTAATATATATTTAACATATATTTTAGTTTTTCTAAGATAATATAAAACAGACGTCCTATTTATTAATTAAGACAATGAACTAATTAAAAAAATTCTAGTATATTTATAAATATATTATAAAATAAAACATAAAATCAAGTTTTTCGACCTAGTATGACTCATACATTTATCTTGTTTTTTCGATTTGGCAAAATACAAAAAAAAGATCGTTTTCTTGTTATTTCAAATGCAATTTCAAATTCAATTCAGAAAAAGGATGATCACACACACATTCGAATTGTTTTATTATATTAATTACAGGACTTCTATTAATTAATTGTTGAAATGTAATATACATTTTTCCCGTTTTCTCCATTTGAACAAAAAATATTAAAGGAAAACGAGAAAATAAACCATTTTTATGTTTTTTAAATTGGATAAAATTGAACAAATATACGATACAACTAAATAATTAAATAATCTAACGTATGTAATTAATTTAATAGTGCAACGGCAGTGTAATATAATAATATTACTGTAAGAAAATAATGAATGACGCACACGTATTGCTGCAAATTCTTTTTTACAAACAATGTACTCTTTATCTTTCCACACCTAAATACTGGTACTATCGACAATGAATATATTTCGATTTCTACTAAATCAGCGAAAATGTTTGGATATTGATAAAATTCCTTGTACAAAAATAAATGTTTATTCAAAATTTGTTAAGAAAAAATACCTAATATTAAACTTATTTACATTATAAAATATATTAATAATAATATTCGCTTCACTAGAAGCAATATTTTTGACTGGTATACACCCATCCCTTTATTTACGCCGATTTACCCTTTCGCATTGATTTCTGAACGCTTATAAAAATCACATGAATAGAATCTTCCTATTTTAAAGAAAAGACATTGTAAACAAAACTAGTATAAATTTTTAAAACATCTAAGGTAGTAGCCCACTGTGACGGGTTGAAAAAATTGATTTTTTTTTTTTACAATTTTCGCAAGAAAAACATCTTAAAAATATTTTCTCAAAGTTCCAGACAAAAATTTTAAATATTTTTTAAAGTTATAGCCAAAAGAAGATAGCGCACCGTAATGTATATGAAAGTGTTTGAAAACTTTGAAAACGCTCTTCTCGAAACCACGTTTTCGGAATTTCGGGGGAGAAATTTTTAAAACTATTCAACTGATTTGGCTAATTGAACCCATTATTTTCGAAACACATAGCTAAATGCGTAACCTTTGAAACATTAAATTTTTTATAAATTAATTTTTTTAAACAATTTATCGAAGGAAAAATTCGATCTTGAAAACCTTATTTCACAATTCTGCTATTTTTTTTTTTAATAAGCATATTATAAATTAGTTCATTAGAATGAAGCCTAAAAACAATAATTTGTTTAATTATTTTAATTCACATGAGACTACGAAAGGCTGTGTGTTTCTCCGAAACAACTAACCTTTTTTCGAGAACTCAACTTAGAAAGACAAAATTATTAACAAATAATGTATAATTAATTAAAAAATGTTTTTCTTGTACACTTCGATACCAAAAAAAACAAGAATTTCAAAGCGATAGGATTTTTTAATAAAATTATCTGAGTCTCCTAGTATATAAGGATTTTGAAGCGTTAAAATAATAATTGAAATTATTAAAAAATATATCAATGTGATTGAATCTTTAATTAAAAATAATTTAGGATATAAATTTCTTTAAATTACTATTTAATCCTATGGGATTGTTTGATCCTGATTTATGAAGATATATTAGATGAATAATAACTAAAATAAAATTACAAAGGGTATAATAAAATGTAATGAACAAAATCGATTTAATATATGTAATTTAACTAAAAAACACCCCCCTCCCAGATTCATTTAACTAAATTTGCTCCAATGTAAGGAATTGCTGATATTAAATTTGTAATAACAGTTGCTCCTCAAAATGATAATTGACCTTAAGGTAAAACATATCCTAGAAATGCTGTTATTATTGTTAGTAAATAAATTGTTACTCCAATTAATCATGTTTCAATTAAATTGAAGGATACATAATAGATATTTCGTTCAATTTGAAGATAAAGACAGATGAAAAATATTGATGCTCCATTTATATGTAAAATTCGTATAATTCGTTTATTATTTATGTCTTGTATAATATTTATAATGTTATTGAATGCTTCATTAATAGATGGTGTATAATGTATAGACAAAAATACCCCTATAAATTATTGATTATTTAAACGTAAGCCTAGTAATATCCCAATATTTCATCATATATTAATATAATAGGAATTGGTAATTGAATAAAAAATTTATAAATAAATTTAAAAATTATATTGTCTATATCAATAAATCTATTCATTTATTGTTTTTTTTTTAAATTATTTAATTGATTTGCGAGGGACTTTTTAATAATTAAACAAATTTTTGTAATTAAAATTAATATCAATAATAGTAATAAAATTAATATTATTGTGAATCAAAAGTTGGGGGGTGTGTGTAATCTAATATTTTATTAATATTTAATATATAATTATAATTATTGTTGTTATTAAATGTAAATTTAATTGAATTAAAATAATTTATTTTATATGTTATTTTAAATAGATATGTTATTGAAATTATAAGTAAGAGAAGGAAATTTGGTCTAATATTAAAAATTTTAATTTCATTTAAAATTAAACTGATAAATCTAAGAAATAAGATTATATTAAACCTCTAATGATTATCAAAAACATTAAAAATGCATAAATTGATTGAGCTGTATTGTTTGTTAAAAATAAAGATGAAAATATTGTGTATATATAAAATTATAAAATTATTATGATGATAATTGATGTATAAACTGATAATGAAATAAATTACGATTGAAATTATAATTATTCAAATTAATAGAGTTAAAAATAAGTTTAAATTATTAAATATGTTTATAAAAATTAAAATATTTTCTAATAATTAATTTATATAATACACAAAATTCACTTTAATTTAAAATATTAATTTTTGGAGGATTTTTAATATAGTAATATATATAAAATACCTTGAATAATACCCTAAGATACCTTGTGAACTACCATAAGATTACCATGAAAAATATATGACAAAGAGCATTATCCTGAAAATTACTCTGAATAATTTCCTGACCATTACACCTACAAATACCCGGAAATTACCCTGAAGATTACTCTAAACTTTACCCTGAACAATACCCTACACATTACCCTGAACAATACTATGAAAAATACCCTAAGCATTGCTCTTATAATTACCCCGTACCATATCCTGAACATTACCTTGTACAATATATATATGACAATAATCATTACCTTTAACATTACCATGAAAAATACATAGACCATTACTCTTTCAATAACCCTGTAAATTACTCGGAACAGTTCCCTAAACATTTCCCGGAATAAACAAAAAAAATACCCTAAATATTACACTTATAATTACCCCGTACCATACCCTGAACATTACCTTGTACATATATATATGACAATTAGCATACTTGAACATTACCCTAAACAATACCTTTAAGAATACACTTAACAACATCTTGAACAACCCTTATTACCCTGAAAAATATTGAAAATTACCACATAATACCAGGTACATTACCTTGAAAATATCCTGATCAATATATGTTAGAATGAGAATTACCCTGAACATTACCCTGGACAATACGTTTACCATTACACTCAAAATTACCTTGTATATTACTCTGAACCCATACCCTAATCATTACCCTGAACAATACCCTAAAAATATCCTAAACATTGCCCTGTAAATTAAATTTTATATACCCTGAACATTACCTTGTAAAATGTATATATGACAATAAGCATTTCTCTGAATATTACCCTGAACAATACTCTCATCATTACCATGAACAGTACCCTTAAAAATATCCCTAACAATATACTTAAAATAACCCTTATTATTACCCTGATCAATACACTTAAAGATACCCTTTTTAGTACACTGTACATTACCCTGAACAATACCCTGAATTATAAGCTGATAACTACCCTTAACAATACCTTTAACAATACCCTGAACAATGCCCTAAACAGGACTCTTTTCATTACCGTGAACAATACCCTGACCATTAGACTAAATATTACCCCTAAAAATACCTTGAATAATACCCTGAAATATACCTTGGGAACTATAATAAACATAACTATGAAAATATATGACAAAGAGCATTATCCTGAAAATTACACTGAAAAAACCCTAACCATTAAACCTAAAAATACCCTGAATATTACCCTGAACAATAGCCTACACATTACCATGAATAATACCCTACACATTACACAGAACAATACTATGAAAAATACCCACAGCTTCGCCCTTATAATTACACCGTAGATTACTCTGAAAATTACCTTGTACAATAAATATTTTACAATAATCATTACCCTGCACATTACCCTAAACAATATTTTTACCACAACCCTCCTAACTACCCTGTACATTAGAATAAACTATACCTAAAACATTACACTGAACATACTTTCATCATTACCCTGAACAGAACCCTTAAGAATAACCTTAAGAATATCCTGAACATTACCCTTATTATAACCCTGATAATACATTGAAATTACCTTTGAATATCATCTAAATTACCCTAAAAATAAACTGATCAATTAATACAATGAGCATTTCCCTGAAGTTACCCTGAACAATACGTTTACCATTACCATCATAATTACCTTGTACATTACTCTGAAAAATACCCTAAACATTGCCCTGTTAATTATATTTTATTTACCAAGAACATTACCTTGTAATATATATATATATATATATATGTAGGATAAATATAGAAGTAAGAAACATTGAAATATGAATACTCAAGAATAATCGAAAATAAGTAATAATTATTATAGAATAAATATAGAAGCAAGAAACGTTGAAATACGAATATTCAAGAACAATCGAGTATAAGTAAACTTGTTTTTCAATTAGGCAGAAGTATAAGAATGTCTTCCTTAATTATGGTAGGAAATATAGAAGCGATAAACGTTGAAATGTGAATGTTCGAGACGATCTAGTATAAGTAAAAAGTTGTTTTTCGGTTAGGGAATGAGAGAGTATGCGTGTATGGATGTGCTTAGCGTGGATGCAGGAAAGACGAAGGAGGAAAGGATATAGGCGAGAGAATATAAAGAGGAGCGTTTTCGGTTCGAATACAGTTCAGTTCAGTGTAAGTTCAGCTACGATAGTTAGTTATATTAATAAATTACTTCTGATCGCACTCCTCACTTTTTTTTTTTTTATTTAAAACATCCTACATATATATATATATATATATATATATATATATGACAATAAGCATTACCCTGAATATTACCCTGAACAATACTCTCAACTTCGCATTTCCGCGCAGTCAGATGTCCCGTAATCGTATGAGTTACTATTAGCAAACTTGCATTTTGCAAATAACGAAACGATAGAAGAGGGGGACAGACTCGGAAAAGTTTTACCACTCCTAAACCTATTGGTAGATAGTTACCAAAAGACTATTCAACAGGTGAAGATATTGTAATAGACGAAACATTGCTTTTTAGAGGGGACGACTCATATTCAGGCAGTATATCCAAACGAAATCCCACAAATCTGGTATAAAACTGTTCAAATTGTGCTCTACCGAAGGAAAAATCGTCGGCGAAAGTATATTCTCGACGAGATACCAGCGGAAGAAGGCAAGTTGGCCTAGCGGAAAACGTCTGCATTGAACTAGCAGATAAATTGATAAATGAGGGACGAACTTTGTTCGTCGACAACTTTTTATACCAGTTATGAGTTAGCACTAAAATTTTTACAATTCAAGACGCATATCGTTGGGACTGTGCGGTATAACAAAAAATTTATGCCGAGATTTGTAATGTCATACCCACTGAAGAAAGGTGATATAGTATCAAGAGAAGACGACAACGGTATTGTGGTGCTGAGGTGGAGGGACGTTCGCGATGTTTGATGTTAACAACAAAACATCCACCTATCATGACATCACCACGGATATACTCATCGTAGACGTCCTCCTAAACAGAAACCTTTGGCGGTAATTGCTTATAATATGAAAAAATGGCATCGACAGGAGCGACCAGATGGTGTCATATGCCACAAAGATACGGAAAAGTATCAAGTAGTATCGACAATTAGCACTACATTTGCTTTTGGGTACCAGTGTAGTAAATGCTCACATCGTATACCAGAGAGTCAAAATAAAAAAATTAGAATAAGAAAATTTCGAGAGCTGCTTGTTGCCGAATAGTTGTCCCCGGAAAATTCAACTAGAACAAGAAACGTGTCCCATAAGCTGGAGATTCGTACGAATGAGCAGGGCAAGTCTGTAAGAAGGACGTGCGCCCTATGTTACCAGAAAGGAGCAAACTGCTGAACGACAAGAAGCAAGAAAAAAAGGAAAAAAAACTACGACCTATTGTTCCAAGTGTCCGAATTCACCAGAAATGTGTTTACAATGTTTCAACGCACACCATACGAGATAGTATAATGCAATATGTTATCTTATATAAATTAGTAAAAATTATAGTATAATATGTACATTTGTAGTATTTTTATGTTGTATCTCTATTTTATTTGAATACTGATTCCATTAAATTCGTTTTAAAAAATCCACCTGAAAGTCGTAGTAACTTGAATAAGAAGAGCGTCACCAACATTGTGGGTGACGGGGCTCTCACGGAAGCATACCCGTAACCCAGATCTGGGTGACGTGACGACGAAAGTGTTAATAATTCTTACAGGCATGAGTTCGTTGTTTGTGAGATGCCATGATGTGCTTTCCTTGGTAGCGTGACCGGTGCATGAATTGGGCCGATGACTATACCCGACGAAAGACAGTTGAGCAATGGGGGCCCTGGCTAAATGATTTATGATGTTAGGCCTGATAAGCTGTCCGTTGAAGTCTGCTCCAATGATCACTTCTACTACTCTAGGGGTGAGAAACTCTGGGTCAGCAAGGCTTAAGCCCCTCAGGTGAAGCCATTTAAGTTCGTGAGAGATTTTGCCATATGGCAGGATGCTGGTGACCGTCTTCAGAACTAGAGCCGAGATTTTACTAAGAGTGGTCTATATCTGGAGTGAAGGTCGAAGGTGACCACACCTCTGTTTTGAGATGTCCTTCTTCCTTCAACTCCGTAGACGTCCAGCGTTGAGTGTCGCCGCTCAAGATTCAATTGTCTGGTGAGCCTTTTGGTGATGAACGAGATTTTGACCCAGGATCAAAGAGCACGCGTACCTGATGTAACGAGGTCGATGAGAAGACTGGTCTGTTGCTGTTGCCAGCAACGTGATGAATGAAATGTGTGTGTGGGAACGTCGCTGTGCGATCGTGATATTGACGATCCGTTTTGACCTCCATGCGGTTGAGGGCTTAGCATCTGCTGTCGCCTGAGCCCGGTAGAGGTTCTGGCTCAACGGACCACCTGTCGCCTGATCCCCGGTGTGATGCGAGCCGTTGCAGGTCCTGCAATTCCTGAGGCTGTTGCATTTTCGCACGTTGTGCCTGCCTAGGCAATAGCAGCACAAGCTTCGTTCTTTCACGATCCTTACCCGCTAATCGATTGAGTAGTCTCGCAGCTTCGGGCACATCACAATATAATGATCCTGCCCAAAGCAATCACACGGATAAGCGGCGCGGATGAGCAGACTGAGCTGCCTGTTGAGTCGACTGAGTGCCAGCTTTGGTGAGTTGGCTCGGAAACTGTTTAGAAGCCTGAGGAGCGCTGATGCTGGGCACAGTTGCCTTCGCAATGTTGAGCTGAGCAGTCGCTTGGGTCGCGTTCTCCTCGATGTTCTCCAACGTACGAGCCCGGGCCATGAAAAACTCCGTGAGCTGACTAGGAGGTGGAAACTCATCAGCAGATGTGAGCGATGTTTGCCATCTCTTGCGAGTGTCTCGGTCGAGCAGCCACACTGACGAGCGTCACCATGAGACACTTATCGGTGTTTTCCGTGGTGAGCGTTTTGAAAGCCTCAGTCATCTTCACAATTTGACCAGCTTGGTCAGTGAACTGGCTTACAGCTTCTGCATGGGCTTGAGGTTGAGTAGCCGTACGAGATGAGATTTGATGATCAGACGCTTGTTCTTAAATCGAGTATTAAGCATCGACCACGCTGCTGTATAAGAAAAGAGTCTAGCGCGAGGTTGATGTTGAGCTCTGAAGCGTCATCTTGCATTACGGCCTTTAGATATTGGAACTTTTTGAGATCGCTCAGGTCTAGCGATTCCCGATGACCGAGACGAACATGGCCTTGAAGTCTGGCCATTTGCTAATGTCTCCACCGAAACTAGGTACTGTCAACTCGGGTAGGCGTAAGCGGGTTCGAGCTTCAACTTCAGTTGAGGCGGCTGGTTGAGTAGGCTGCGTAAGCTGCTCCTTGAGACGTCCTAGTAAGCGCTTGACCTTGAGCGAAAACTTGCTTTCGGGTGAGACTGAACTTCCGGGTAAAGTATGATTAATCATATAATTGGGGGCCAGTGAGACACCAATCAAGATGCTCTGTCCGAAAAGCCTAGTGCAGCTCTTCAAACTGTTTCAACATCATGGTCACTTCGGTCAACGCAATGTCAGCTGCTGGTTCTGTGGCTTGGCTTAGCATATCCTCCATCGACTCGACTAGCTCATTCTAAGCATGAACTCGTAAGAATAGCTCACCGCTGAGCTTTGACAGCGACTGACTTCGAGTTATCGCCCCTTGATCTTGAGTTTGGTTTGAGATGCCGAGCAGATCCGTCGACTGATTCTGCGACCCTGCTAGCGACGGTAATGAGTCAGCTGATCCCTTGGGAGCTGCATCTTTATCGCGCATGACAGGCATGTCAAAGATCGGATGAGCCGGTACGGCAGCTATTTGATGAGCGGTTTAATGAGCATGCAACGCCGAAAAGCACACACGCACCACACGCGCAATAGAGACAAACCTGTGACGCGCACAAGAGAGAGAGAGAGAGGGGAGAGAAAGAGAGACGGCACTATACATCGCAGCGCACGAATGCGAGAGAGCGAGAGAGATGGCACTACACGAACTTCACACTTCTTTGTATAATTAACAATCGTAAATGCTTGATCCGGCTCGAAGGACCAAATGTTGAGGAAAATAAAAAAAAAGTTAGATACTTGGCGAGCACTTTACAATAGACATGTTTAATTTTAAATATTTCAGTTACAATTAAGTGGTTGTCACGTGTTACCGTAAGTGAGACAGGTGAAAAGTCGGTTATTAGTAGAGTGAGACGGCTCAAGAGAGGATCTGGATTGTTTTATCCTCTAAGCAAGGCTTTGAGAGACTGTATTAATCACTTGAGTGGTCAAACAATGATAGTAGATCCACAATGAGCAAACTGAGATTTCTTTCCGGTGAGCACGTTGTACGCGTAAGAAAACTTCGATTGTAATGGCTGCCGGAGAAGCCGGCGTTACGGCGAGTCTTCAACAGTCGCTGGGGAACGAGGCGTGACTTCATCGCGCGATAACTGTCAGGTGGCGCATTCCGTTGGAACGCTCGTTCCCAAAACAGACTCTAATACGTTATTTTCGACTTTCTCGAGTTCCAGTAGGCTCACTTTGAGGTAGCTCTTTCATTTTTT
>NW_025113155.1:0-102166 GCF_010416935.1 Polistes fuscatus | reverse complement strand
TCGTAATATGGGTGTTGTAGATAAGACCGATATGGTAATTAGTACTATTGAGTGTATAGGAAAAGTTATAAATGGTACAAAAAATTTTTTTTTCATTTATTAGATATAAGTTTGGAACGCATATGTTTATATAAATACGTATCAGGTGAGAGTTAAAATTCGTGACATTTCATTTACTTGTGTTAAAAAAACTCCGCCTGCATGATCGCAGATCAGCGATCATGTTGCCTGTCCTAAGCCCGGGAAAAGGAGGAAGGTTGTTGGATCAGGTTAGCTCCCTACCCAACGTAAAAAAAAGACTACGGCTCATAGAACCGACACTCTGCCTCGGAATAGGACGGATATACAGATCGACACATGCAAGGAAAAGGACAACGAAATGGAAGAAAAACATATAATGCGTCTGGCTACCTGGAACATCAAATCATTTAATAATAAAGATCAAGAAACCCTGAAAGAACTGAAGATAATAACATCGATATATGCGCCTTACAAGAAACCAAAAAGAAAGGCAAAGGACAAATACAGTACGAAGACTACTTAGTGATCTATAGTGGTGTAGAAAACAAATCAGGGCAAAAGAAGGGTAGCCATCGCAGTATCCAAGAAATACAAAAACAAAAACAAAGAATGCAACTACATATCTTCACGAATATTGGTGGTAAAAATGAAAGCGGAAGACCAAAAATTAAATATAGTGTCAATTTATGCACCCGAAGATAATAAACCGAAAGAAGAAAGAGAAGCCTTCTACGACCAACTACAAAATTTAGTCGGATCATAACCAAGTAACCAACAAATGATAATCCTTGGAGATTTTAACGCCCGCATCGGAAACGAAATAATACCTGGAATAAAACAAAGGTTCAACGAAAACGTGTTAAATGACAATGGAGAACTAAGACACAGCTATGCACATTTAACGAGCTAAGGATTAATAATACATTTTACAATCATAAGGAACACTATAAATTTACATACAGCAACACCAGAGGCTTCAGGTCTACAATTGATTACATTGTTACCAACAGATACGTCCAACCAAACCAAATATTAGATATCAGGACGTTAAATTCCGCGAATGTAGGAAGCGATCATAGCCTGCTATTAGCAAAGATAAGAATGAAGTTTAAACCCAAAGAAATCTTGCACGAGCAACTCAAGAATTGAAAATAAACATCGAGTCACTATGGAACTTACCAACCAAACAACTATACGAGAACAGGTTGAAAGAAAAAATCGAAAAAAACCCAATAAAAGAAGAAGATAACATAAACATAGCCTGGAAGAAACTAAGAACCAACATTTTAGAAGCTGCATATGAAGCCCTGGGAACACGAACTGTAAAAAACCGGGCTAGAATGATCAAAACTCCTTGGTTCCGCCCAGAGATTAAGGAAATATGCAAAAAAAAGAAAATAGCATACCTTAACTATAGGACATTAATAACACCTGAGTCATACGAAACGTATAGACGAATCCGGAATCAAACAGCGACATTAGTAAGGCAAACAAAGCAAAATTATTGGGAGATTTTTTCGAAAAGAATGGAGAGTGACTTCTATCGACTCCAAAAACAAATCTGGCGATTTATTAGAAATCAAAGAAAGGAGGTCAATGAAATGATAGAAACAAACCAGATCACAAAAGAAAATTGGATTAACTATCTAACAGAGTTCTATAAATCAGAAGAACCTCAAACGGAACTAAATACGCCAGAAATAATAACAAGAAGCGACATACAAATTGAGTCCAGTGATGTAGAAACAGCTATTCGAAGACTAAAGAATAGGAAGAGCTCAGGGCAAGATGGCATCCAAAACGAGTTATAAAATATGGTGGCCAACGTCTCACACAACAACTAACATTCCTAATCCAAAAAATACTATGCCAACACAAAATACCTGACGAATGGCGCACTAGCACAACTATAGTTATGTTTAAAAAAGGAGACAAAAAGCTGCCCTACAAACTACAGGGGAATAAATCTTTTAAACACTTCATTAAAACTAACAACAAGATTATAACGAATAAAATTAACAGCTTAACGAATCTAGAAGACGAACAGCAGGGATTCAGATCAGGCAGATCGTGCACAGACGCGGTTTTCATCATAAGACAGATAACAGAAAAATCAATTGAATACAACAGACCAGCATATATGTGTTTCATTGATTTGGAAAAGGCATTCGACCGAGTGCAGTTAAAGGATGTTATACACCTCCTCTATAACCGGCAAATTCCGAACAATCTTATCAAGACCATAGAGGACATCTATAGAAACAATAAATCCAAGCAAAGATAAATGGCGCCTTGACTGAACCGATTGATGCAGGTCGTGGTATCAGACAAGGGGATTCCCTAGGTCCCCTGCGTTTTAACATCATTATGGACGAAAATAAGAAACGTAAGACTGCTAAAAGAATATAAAATGGGCAGTGAAGAAATAACCATCCTATGCTATGCTGACGACGCTGTATTAGTGGCCGAAAATGAGGATGATCTACAACGTCTACTACACCGATTTAACTGCATAGCCAAATCATTCAACATGAAAATATCGGCCCAGAAAACTAAATGCATGACAACATCAAAGACACCGTTAAGATGCAAACTGGAAATTGAAGGGAAGGTTATTCAGCAGGAAATGAGATTTAATACCTAGGAATAGAAATCTCAGGATATGGTGATGTGAAGCAGAGGTAAGAGAACAGACAATGAAGGCATCCAGAATAGCGGGTTGTTTGAATGACACAATATGGCAAACAAAAACATTGACATAGAGACCAAAGCAAGAATTTACAAGGCAATGGTAAGACCTATTATGTCACATACCGCAGAAACTCGACCAGACACGGCGAAAACGAAACAGTTACTAGAGACAACCGAAATGAGAGTTCTTCGCAGAATAGCTGGAAAAACACTACTGGATCGAGAGAGAAGCGAAGATATAAGAAGAACATGCAAAGTGGAAAACATTCAACGAATGGATACTAAAAAGAAAAAAGAATGGAACGAACATCAGTAGAATGGACAACGAAGAATTGTCAGAATTGCACGGGATAAGTCACCGGTAGGCCGCAGAAGCACGGGGCGCCCACGAAAACGATGGTGCGACAATTTAACAGTGCAATAGGCAGAAAAAACGTCGTTACGAAACAGGCAATTTGCCTAAACTAAAGAAAGAAGAAGAAGAAGAAGTGTTTAAAACAAATATTTGGAAAATTTTATACGAATTTCAAATACATACCAAAGGAAAAGAAATACCGACGATCCCTTACGTCTTATTGAAATGCATTTTCCAAGTACTTGTGTCAATCCGTCTGCAAAAAAAAAGAATCAAATGCGAAAATATGTGGTATGCACTAAACATAAAATCCGACGAAAAAGCAGATATGAATGTAAAAAATGCGATGTAGGTTTATGCGTTGATCCATGCTTTCAAATATAGCATACACAAATTGATTATTAACTTTTTCTATTAAAATTTTATCTTTATTCGTTCATTATGGTTTTATTATTTTATTATTATTATATTAAAATTATCAAAATATCCTGTTAAAGTTGTCATATCCTGTGTTACATTATACATTTTGGATTTTTTC
This sequence comes from Polistes fuscatus, assembly GCF_010416935.1. Classification (NCBI taxonomy): domain Eukaryota; kingdom Metazoa; phylum Arthropoda; class Insecta; order Hymenoptera; family Vespidae; genus Polistes; species Polistes fuscatus. The sequence continues at coordinate 98,561 of NW_025113155.1, read as the reverse complement.
TTTTATATTTACTTACCGATTGTAAACTTTACAGCACATAAGATTTCATAAGGCCGTTACTTTCAATAGTGGACAATTCTTAATAATTGTAATAACCCGTTACCGTAAGATACATAAGACTCATAAGAAGGGTCATCATAACTAACATAAGAACCGACAAAACTGAACTAAACTCCTAACTAACTCCTTCCTCTCCCGCCGTATTGTCCGACTGCCCTTTTATACCTTTTCATCGAACGACGAAGCATCGGCCTCCCCCACGGATGACGCATACAGCCTCTGTTCCCCACGCTTAATCTTAAGAATACCGATATCCTAAATAAACATCCGCACGCACTCACACTAGTGCAGGCGCCAACGTGCACGAACCTGCATGAGACGTTTACACGATTATTATTGAAGGAATGTACAAAAGTTAAGTAAATTAAAATAGCTTAAAAAGTTACTTAATATAAATAAAAAAAATTGATATTTTTAATTTTTTTGCCATTATTATTTTTTAAACCATAAGAATAGCATCAAATTTCCGGGTACTGTTTTTGTCACTGTCAGTGTCCATCAGTCAGTGGACAACTAGTCGCAGCGACCGACAAGCGAAAAACGCACCGTCCATATTGATGGATTCGTCCGAGAGCGCGCCGCAGTCAAAAATAACTATTAACCAATAGTTATGTCGGTAAGGGTACGCGATCGAGTTTTAAGTGTGCGCATCGTACCGTCGCGCTTTCTTCGTCTAGGTGTAGTAACGTGTTATGTTTACCCTTATATTTTTTGCAAGTTCTTGCACGGCACGTATCTACCTTGTGATTGCTGCGTGAACAATCAGTGCACAAACCCGTATGCTCAATGATCTTTCTTCGTTTCTCGGGTTTAATTTTTAATAATTGCTCACACTCGGACGTATAATGATTATTCTTGCATAATGAACACCGCCGACGTATTTGCGACGAGTATACTTGCATTTCATTTTGACGCAGTCCACTTTGTGAATACCTTTGCGGAATCGTATAGCGCGCGTTGTTTTGTATTACGTTTCGAGAATTGCCACACCGCACGAATGACTTGGATGAATTGCTCATTTTAAATCTTTCCGTGTTTTTTGATTCCTGTATCGCATTTATATGCTTATTGATTACCATTAGAGGATTATCATAATACTCTCTTAATAGTTACTTCCATGCTATTTGGTAGTTATTTCCCGTAGTTTCTACCGCGCGGATTTTATCATCTGCTTTTCCCGATAAGTAAGCCTTCAAATACGAAAATTTTTGTATATCTGGTAGGTCGGACTTTTTGCCGATGATCGATTGAAATTGATCCGCGAAGTTTGACCAGTCTTCGAACCGCCCGTCAAATTGCGGCAAACGCACCGCTGGTAATTTTAAGTTATTACCGTTTGTTTGAAGATTGTTCGTGTCTAATGGGGCATTCACGGCTGATAGTGATACAGGCGAATCGGTGGCTCGAGTTGTTAATGAATTGAATTTCGTTAATATTTCTTCTGCTTTATTTTCACGCTGTAAACGGCCTCGCGATAATCATCACTCTCTTGGATATGAGCTTCAAGTCGGAGCTTCAAAGTCGGAAGCTTTATTTAATAGATCGTCTTAAATAAGTTCAAATATCACCATATCCGAATTGATATCGTTTAATCTTAACTTGCCATTTGCTATCCTCTCGATTAGGGTTGTCTAAACCGTTAAAGAGCTTTTTAAAAATCGTTAATTTGCTTTTTAATGCGACTGTTTGAAAAATTGCCCTGTCGTTGGTTCGCTGGAAACAAAGGGACTCGCTACAACCGTCTTAAATAATTACACAAATTAAGTGCGTGGAAATACGCAATTGTCGTCTTTATTGAGTCAATTATCAACCAGTAGAACAAGCGGCCTTCGGAAGGGGTTTAGTACTTGCGACCATCTCCTCACAGTGATAATTCTAATAGAGAAATCAGTCGAATACAATTTCCCTCTGTACATGGCCTTCATTGATTATGAGAAGGCATTCGACTCTATTGAACACTGGGCACTAATAGAAGAACTCAACCATGCACGAATTTACTCTCGATATACTAAACTGATTAGAAGCATATACCAACATGCTAGAGCAACCATTAAAATGCACGAATGTACTAACAGCTTCACGATCGAGAGAGGTATTAGACAGGGAGATACAATCTCGCCTAAACTATTTACTTTGGCACTCGAAGGCGTCTTTAAAAGGATGGACTGGTCGGGTAAAGAAATAAAATCAATGACGAAAGATTAAATCATCTAAAATTTGCAGGCGACGTTGTTCTGTTCGCGGAAAATGAGGAAGACCTAAAAAATATGATAGCAGAATTAGAGCAAACATCAAAGGAAATAGGACTTAAATAAACCTAAGTAACAAAGACAATGTGTCGACAAGATCCACAAATAACTGTAAATGGAACACGGATAGACAACGTCAGAGAATATATATATCTTGTACAAAGTGTAACACTGGGAAAGCAAAATAAAGATATGGAAATAGAGAGAAGACAACGACTGGGATTGGTAGCATTCGGAAAACTAGCTTTCATTCTGAAAAACAAAAAGATACCCCAGCACTTGCGATCCAAAGTATTTGACCACTGTATTCTTCCTGTCATAACCTATGAAGCTCAAACCTGGACCCTCACAAAACAAATAATAACAAAACTAGAAGTGACACAAAGGGCTATGGAAAGGGCAATGATCGGTATCTCGTTAAGACAAAGGAGAAGAAACGAATGGATCAGGCAGAGAACTAAAGTAACTAACATAACAACAAGAATAACACAGTTGACATAGGACTATGCCGGACACATAGTTCGCATAAAAGACAATAGATGGAACGCTAAGATGCTCAAATGGAGACCATGGGCGAGAAAAAGAAATAGAGGTCGACCAATAACTCGATGGTATGACGCTATCAAGAGATCAGCAGGACTACCATGGATAGAATCGCACAGGATAGGAATAGATAGAATGTTCAAGGAACCTATGCTCAATACTGGCGCCAACGGATTAAAGAAGAAAGAAGATTGAGTCAAAAGATAGATGAGAACAGTCCACTGAATTGCACACAATTTGAGTGTTCGCACAGCGATTTTATTTGATGCACTGCGAGGTGAGATGTTGAGATCGTCTAACTGTCAGCGACCGATCACACGTGGTCGGCACACCACGAGAAGAGCGATGAGTGTAAAAGTTGATGCACTAAATGCCCCTTAAGCTGATTGACGCACCGTTGCTTCAATCGCTAGATGAGAAAACCGTAAGATTTATCTGAGAATTACAATGACCCTTGAGTTCACACACTAGAAAAAAAAACTATAATAATTGAGATAAAACCAAAGCACGTGTTATCGAAACCACGAGTAGGTAGACAATAATCGTTAGTGGCCGTTATTCCCGTTGAATCTGATGAGAAGAATAATGAATAAATCATAAAACTGAATGAATATCTAAAAAGAAATACATACAACTCTACAAATCCTCCAGGGTATGTTACTTCTTAAAACATTCTGACAGATGTAAAGTCACTTTATATTTTTCGCATTCCCACTTCGTTGCACTTCGAATTTTATGTTTATAGCAAATTTTGCACATCCTTGTTGGATGCTTTTTCCGAGGTGACGGATCTATATTTTGGGGGAAGTGAGCCTAATATTGAGCTTTGAGTCAAAGGGGTGTTTTAAATAATAATTTCCCACGCTTTTGTAGTCCGGTAATTTAACAATTTGTAAAATTTACTCTGCTATATGAACACGGTAATGAACATAAGTCTCCCGTTTTCGACTTTAAATGGTTTTCTGCATAATATAGGTATTGAAAAGAGCCATATCTGATATGTAAATGGAAAGCTTTTAGTATCCTTTCATGACTTTTCTCATTATTAGGAAACAAGCTAATTTCTGATCTTGATGATCAACTGCACCCATATCCTTGTTATTCTACGATACATTTCGGATTCATTACTTTCTGTAATTGTTTGTTTGATTGCTCGACCATCTCTACAGTTTTGTGTTTTGTGGAGAGCATATAAACGTCACGTTTGTCTTTCCATCGCAGAGCTGTCAAATTATTGCAACATCTCCACACAAATTCTCCTTTCTTCTAAATATGCTTTTGCATGTCTCGTGGCATATTTTTTCTGTTCTTGCGTACCGTCCCGATAACGTTTGTCTATTGCTGGTTTAATTTTAGAAACAGGTTGGGTGAAGAGTACCAGTTTTCCAGGAATAAATTATATCCTTTGTTTATTATAGATTTTGACAACTCCATCACAACGTTCTCCGATGCATTATCGTTTCAATTAATTCTGTCCTGGCCGGTATATATTATGACAGAAACCGGTACCTGCCAAATCTATGATTGTTGTGTCGTACTTTCCTCTTCACTACTCTCATCTATAATCATACGCCTTATACGCTTTGCGACTGGCATAATTGCGTCACTATCGGAGGATTCGTTATCACTACCTTCATTTAAAACTTTTGTATCTTGCATTTTGAAGAGGTTTCTTAAATTTTAATATTGAACTGCTTAGTAACAGACACGATAAGAATCGTGACTGACTGTCATGAAGTACTGATAGAAACTAACATTCAGTCACGACCGTAACGGGCAAAAGTCAGTCCGCGAGCTCGGCTTATTATGTTTACGTTATGCTCAAGTATCTGGTCGCGAGTCAGACTCGCTAAAGTACGGGAAAGGGTTAAGGGAAATAAAATAGAAAGGACATAGGTTGTTAAAACATTGTTAGGAGAACAGAGTAAATAATTAAATATTTGTTAGTTTGGATGAAACGTGTTACTTTATTTTAACAGAATATATATGAGAGTTTTAGATTTCGCGAGCGTGCATCAATGCAATTCACTTTTCGACCACCGAACTCAGCACGGTTGTCTCTCGGCTCGCTTCGATGCACGAGCATCGCCGAGTATATTTCATGCTTGTACAGTTACACGCAGAACCGTGCGTCTGTACACTTGCTTACAGAAATACGCTGAACTCAGCTTGCTTTATTATAGATGAAAAAGCCAAACCGTTTATTCAACTACAAACGACAAACGTAAAAATAGGCAAAACAAACGGCACAAATGTGGAACAATCCAAACATAGTCTGCTACTGTCCTTTATCCCCTCGCGCATATTCGTATGAACAATCATATACACACATGAATACAACATAGTGATGCGTATAATTGCCGAATCTTCAACACAAATTATCATAAAGACTCATTTATTCACTAAGAAAAAATTATTAGTAACTAATTGATTTTTATCTTGTCCAGAAAATAAAATTATTAAAATAGGTGTCGTAGGAAGATTGGACGGGTTAAAAATATTTTCGAACGTTATTTTGATCTTGTTGAACGTTTCGTCCCTTTCATTGGGACTTCATCAGCAACTGAAATTTTTATTATGACTTATTTCAAATAGGATTGTTCTGTTTATTTATACCTCGCTCGTGATTTTATCTATGTGTGAAGCCAGTTCCTTTAGTCTTTTTCCAAAATATGAATTGTAAAATATAATATCTAAATGTAACTAGAATTGGAAAGCCCTTTTCATAATTATTTCCATCGATCTGAATAAGAATAATAGTCAATAAAAAAACAAATATAGAATAACGCTGCATTATATTAAATACTAAAATACTCTCTTTATTATTACTCTGACATATATTCATCAAGTTAACATTTCGGATTATTATGCAAATCTAAATCGCTTTCTAACAGGTCATATGTATTACAAAAGGAAAACAAATTTCAATAAATTTATTTATATTTTAGAAATATTTGAAACGTTTAAAAAACAAATGTTTCTTTTTTATATGGACCGTTTATTTTTAAGGTAGTGGAAGTCTATTTTCTATTGTTTCAAGAAAAAATCAAAATTTCCATATTAGTCAATTCAAAAATATTCATTAATTATGTTTAGTCTGACTATGTATCTATTATTTTTTTTGAATATGTAACTTGATTATATAAATTTCTTTTAGGCTAATTAAACTGAAACAATGTATATTTACGGGCTACAAATAAATTTAAATTACTTTCAGAATTAGTCATTGTTAAAATCATTTAATTTGAATTTTAAAAAATCTCAAATATCACTTTAAAAAGAATATCAAATTTAAATATCACTTTAAAATTTTAATAACAAAAAATAAAATCGAAATAGTATTTTTTATTTTGAAAGTTATTTATATTGTTAAATTAAACATAAGATATTAGTATTTTAACTTATGCTCTTCATGTAGCAGTGTTTAGAAATATTCCTGATCAACACGAGGTATATAGTGTAATGACTATTCGCAATTCTAATATTTTTTGTAAGTAATAGTAAAACATATATATATATATATTAGACTGTGCCAAATAAATCGACTATTTTTTTTTTTTCGGTCCCATATCAAAATTTCGTTGAGAGTGACGAAAAAAAAATTGTGTCAAAATTTAAGCCCTCTATCTTCATTTTTCAGTTAGCGCTCGCTAAAATAAGAATTTTCGCCAAAAAAAGTTTTTTTTCACTTATTTTTTGGTTATAGACAATTCAATATACCAAATATAAAAAAACCCTTGGTATGGTTTTGTAGGAAATTAAATTCTCTACAAAGATGATTTTTTATCGAACTTAAAAAGTCAACAGCTTTTTTTTTATAGCTGATTAAATTACATTTCGTTCTATAATTTTCATTTTTAATTATTGATGAACACTTATTAAACTACTTCCTAACGAAAAGAACATACTAATGCAATTTTTCTAGGAATATTTATGATCTAAAAAAATAGTTTTTATGCCGTAATGAATGTAAATACTGTTGAGTAATTTATATTCTTTACTTTTAAAATAATGAATTACATGTCAATTCTATTTTTTTTTGTTTTTCACCTTATTGATTCACACAAAATTCGGTGAAATTTTTCTGTTTACAGTGAGAATTGAACAAACCAATGATTGTATAAAAAATCATTAGTATTTTAATAGAAATAGAAAATTACTAAAAACGAAATATCTTAAAAAATTTTAATAAATTAAAAAAATGATATGCTAATCTTTATTATTGTCTTTATTCATATGTTTTACTAGTTTTAAAGAGCTTACATTTTTTAAATAAACATTAATATAATTATGATAGACACACTTTTAATCTTGTTATATAAATGAAACTAATAAGATCTTTACTTGAATTATTTTAAAATCAGTTATGAGATTCGAGTAAACATATTACTCACATAAATTTCGTTTGTTACAATTGGGATATTTTTAGCGATGCTCAGCAACAACTTGTAATAAAAACTGTTTTTGTTCTTCATCACAAGTGAGACTATCATTATATTTATCAATTAACGCTACAGCTCTTTCGGCAATATCATTTACAACTTTTATCGATCGAACAATTTTTAAAGAAGCCTTGTACTCATCATCGAATTCCCATTGATCTACAGGTAAATCAAGAAAACTTGTAGATAAACCGAACTTCTCGAATAAAACCATCGACTTTTGAGTAACAAAATCACTTATATCTTTTGAGTCGAATGATTTTAAATCTTCTTGTTTCAAACATAACTTTCTCGTATTTTCTGTTGTACTCTGTCGATTTTTTATTGCTTGAACCATTTTTATCTTGATGGCCGATGGAATTCTTTCATCGAAGAATGATAATGCCACAAGATCTTCGGCCAAGTACCAGAGATGTCTAAGAAATTTAGTTGATGCAGCTTCTTTTTTTAGATTAGCATATCATTTTTTTAATTTATTAAAATTTTTTAAGATATTTCGTTTTTAGTAATTTTCTATTTCTATTAAAATACTAATGATTTTTTATACAATCATTGGTTTGTTCAATTCTCACTGTAAACAGAAAAATTTCACCGAATTTTGTGTGAATCAATAAGGTGAAAAACAAAAAAAAATAGAATTGACATGTAATTCATTATTTTAAAAGTAAAGAATATAAATTACTCAACAGTATTTACATTCATTACGGCATAAAAACTATTTTTTAGATCATAAATATTCCTAGAAAAATTGCATTAGTATGTTCTTTTCGTTAGGAAGTAGTTTAATAAGTGTTCATCAATAATTAAAAATGAAAATTATAGAACGAAATGTAATTTAATCAGCTATAAAAAAAAGCTGTTGACTTTTTAAGTTCGATAAAAAATCATCTTTGTAGAGAATTTAATTTCCTACAAAACCATACCAAGGGTTTTTTTATATTTGGTATATTGAATTGTCTATAACCAAAAAATAAGTGAAAAAAAACTTTTTTTGGCGAAAATTCTTATTTTAGCGAGCGCTAACTGAAAAATGAAGATAGAGGGCTTAAATTTTGACACAATTTTTTTTCGTCACTCTCAACGAAATTTTGATATGGGACCGAAAAAAAAAAAATAGTCGATTATTTGGCACAGTCTAATATATATATATAGGGAATAGTTTTTTAACCCTACGGATACTCTAAATTACTCTTTACCCACACTCCCACAATCCCACACTCGGCCATTCTGAAGGTAAATTCGTCCTCGAATGTATCTCTCTCTCTTCTTTTCAAGCATTCACTCATCCATAACATCTTTCGTTCTAATTTCGCTTTTATTTTACATTTAGTATCTCACTCACTCATAACATCATTTGTTCTAACTTCGTTTTTATTTAACATACTCGTATCTCACTCATCCCCATACGTACACTCATCCATATACATAGGCGCCTTGGTTTACAAATATTATTATATTTTATTCTCGCTCGCTTTCGCTCTCGCACTCACTCTGTTCGCGAGTGACGTCAATTCACAGTTTTATGTGATCCGCGGAAACAGTCGTATTAATCGGGCCCTCATGCTCACCAATCTTACTAACCACGTACCTGTTTCCTCGTAGTACACGCGTTATGCTATAGGGACCTAAATATGAAGTGGCTAAATTTAAGCCCGGTCCGAACTGAGTCCCCTTAATTGCTACTAAATCGTCTTCCATGTAGGGACGAAAACCCACTCGTTTTTTATTATATGCCTTACGGTTTTCCGCCTGTAACATCGTTATTTTTTCGGCAGCTAGTTTGCGTAGCTCTTCGCGGTTGTCGTGGGAGTCGTCTAACCACTCTTTCTCTAGATGGTCGCGAATCTCTAAATTTTCGCGTAAACGTGCATCTACCCCGAACATTACTTTAAATGGAGTGGTTCCGATACCACGATGCTGCGTGACATTCAGGTATTGCTGTGCTTATCCACGAAACGATACCATTCCTCTTTTTTCGAATGCGCAAGTTTTGTCAACAACGGAATAAGCGTCCTGTTCATTCTTTCGACCTGACCGTTCCCCCTCGGTACTCCTGTGGCGATACACACATACTCGATAGCCTCTTCTCTGCAACAGTCCTCAAAATCTCGTGATGTAAACGCGGTTCTTCTATCGGATATTATTCGTCGCGGATTCCCAAAAATGACCGCCTGCTTTTTAAGACGATTCAAAACCTCGCTCGATAAAGTCGTCTTAGTCGGATGTAACCACGTGAATTTAGAAAAACTGTCGACCACTAGGAGAATATGACGATAATTTTTTCCCGTGGAAGGAAGCGGTCCAAGATGGTCTACGTGATAGGTATCCAACGGTAGTTCGCCTTTATTAATAGGGTTAAGCAAGCCCTCTAACCTCCCCTCTTTTATCTCGGATAAAATGCACTCTACACAATTGTGAATTACTCTTTCCATCTTTGGTTGTAGCCCTGGAATCCAATATTCTTTTTCCAAAAGCATTCTGGTTTTGTTCGCGGCGAAATGACTTATCACATGGTAATTTTTTTATAACTGACGTTTGAATTTCTTTTGGTACGACTATACGTACGTCATCTCCTACTTTCTTAAACAACACGCCTACTCGTATGATATATCCATCGTCTTTACCAATTTTAACCATCTCGTATATTCGTTGTACATCGACGTAGTCTCTCTACGCTCGTCATAATCGTAACGTTATCGAATCAATCTCCTGGTCTAACGCGAAACACGAAGCAATCGGATTTCTACTAAGGGTATGAACGCGTGCCATCTTCCTACTCCTCTATACGATTGCTCTATACTGTAATTAAACTCTTCAAGGGCTAACGCCCAACGCGCTACTCTCACGCATAAATCCTTTTTCCTCATCGTAAGTGCAAACGCCTGGCAGTCCGTCACTATTTTAAAAGGAACACCCAATAGAAAGTCCTAAACTTCCGTAGTGCTCTTACTATCGCGAGTACTCTAATTCGTAGCTCGCATATTTACTTTCCTCGGTGTTGTCTGTCCGCTCGTAATATACCGGGTGTAATTCTCGTGTTACACTATCTCTTTGCATTAGTATTGCACCGAACCCGCGTGACGATGCATCGGTATGCAATTTGTTTCTGCTCAGGCCTTATATAATCTCAAGCAAGGATATTCGTACAACTTAGCTTTTAGTAAATTAAACGCGGCTCTTTCCTCTTCGGCAAAATCGACCTCTATGTTTTTTCTCAGTAAATTAGTTAATGAACGAGCAATTTCTGAGTACTTCGGGATGAATTTACGGAAGTAACCAGTCAATCCTAGGAAACTCTGGATTTGACGCTCTGTACATGGTTCTGGAAAATCGCGTACCGCTTCAGTTTTCCGTTCTGACGGATAAACGTAGCCGTTTTCTATAACGTGTCCCAAGAATTCGACTCTGCTCTCTAAAAATTTACACTTTCCCCAGTTTATTGAAAACCCTGCTTCACTCGTAACTTTTAGTACTTTTTTTAACTTATCTAATCCGCTCGTTAAATCTTCCGACGGTATGATAAGATCGTCCATATATGCTAGCACTACTTTGTCGTTTATTAGTTCTCTGAAAATCGCGTAATGTACCTCTGGAAAACAGCTGGAGAGTTACATAACCCAAAAGGAACTCGTAAAAATTCATAATGCCCGTCAGGTACTATGAAGGCCGTAAACTTTCGTGATTGCTATCTACTGGTACATGAAAGAATCCGTTTTTTAAGTCTAACGTGCTGAATATTTTTGCACCCTGTAACGCGTCTAATTGGTCTTCAATCAGTGGTAGCGGATACCTATATCTTACTACTTTTCTATTGAGTTCTCGATAATCAACAAACAACCGATTTGATCCGTCCCTCTTTTTTACTAAAACCACCGGACTCGCGTATTCCGAAAGCGATGGTCTTACAATACCTTCTTTGATCCACTCATCGATTTGTTTATTCGTTCCTCTTTCTCTAGAGGAGATAGCCGTCGCGCTCTTCGGCTAACCGGTTCATCGTCTTTTAACACTATTGTCATCTTAACTCCTACTTCCCGACTCTTTTTAGGAATTTACTCTTCTATCGCTACTTTCATCCCCTCTCTAACGCTCGGATCTGATATATGTGAAGCTCTAACTCGTTCGTTTATTCAATCGCAAAAACCTCTGGAACTTGTTCTGTTTTAATAACCGGCTCTTTGGGTCACATAAAAATCTCACCGTTCTTTATCTCATAGTTTATAGTGAGCAAAAAGTCAAGCCCTAATATCATAATATACCCTAACAATTCATCTACCATTACTCGAATAGTAATGGGGTAAACTTTGTCTTCAACGCTTATTCTTGTTTGGAATTCGCCCATCGTCGGTCTCACCCTCGTGCTGACTCCATTAACCAAAATCTCTCCTCCTGTCAAGGTAAACGAACCCATCCCCTTGTACTGGCTTCGGTTTATTATGGTGTTATCGCTGCCTGTGTCCACCAGGGCTGATATGGCGTGACCTTGGATGTCCACCTGCTTCCAGATCTTCGGTCCTCCTACCGATGCAACCGTCGTCGCCGTCGTTGTGTTCTCAGCCACCGTGTTCGCTTTGCGTGACTGCACCCCTCTCGGACATAGTGCCGCTCGATGCCCGTGATCGTTGCATCTAAAACATGAAACAAACTGAGCAACTGCTTAGTATAGGACGATTTACAAATTTATCACAAAATTTTTATTTATAAATTTAACTCAATGTTTACACATTGTATACATATTAATGATAATGTAAATAAATAAAAAAGATCTGTGTTTGCTTTAGTACAAGATGTTATGTGGCGGCCTGCTGTCGATAAGCAGATTTCTACCTTATCCTATGCGACGACTGGCGCTGCCATCCTCACCGCTGATTCTTTGTCCAGGCTACTTTAGCGCTATCACTCTATCACGGCTAACAACGTACTATGGGAAACGTTTCCATAGTTACAAAGACTTTCTTCTTCCGTTATTATAAATAAAGTAATGAATTAAGAAGTTACACGTGTCCGATCAACAACGCATTTTTGTTATCCGTTCTTGTTTTGTAATAGTTTATGAATAAATAAATGTTACATAAAAATAATAGTGGCGAACAGTGTTTGAACCAATAGAATTCAAGTTCCTGGTTCCTTCCGCTACATTTATGCGACAGAATTGCCATCAAAAGTTCTAATATTTAACTACTAAACGAATACATTAACCAATAGCGTTTTTTTTTCTCGATCTCCTTTTCTCTCTCGCTCTCTCTCACTCGCTCTCTCCCATCTCTTGCTCCATGGCACTGTGCATGATGCGATGTTCGCTCTATCTCACTCTCTCTCTCTCTCGATCTTTCTCACTTGCTTGCTCCCTACTCTCGCTCCATGCTACGTTCGCCCTTTCTCACTCTTTCTCAATCGGTCTCAATCACTCGCTCTCTCACTCTTCTCGGACAAAAACGTCTCACATTTTCTTGTCACTAATATTAATATTATTGCGTTTCATCCGTAAAAATTGTACCCTCATGCGTGCAAAGAAGTTTCACTTCAAAAAAAAAGTTCTCTGTGCGATTGATTTCAAATAAAAATTGCGGCCTCCAAGATGTACACAAACTGCTATGTCGGATGGTGTCACATTACGCCGAACCGAGCAGCCTACCGCACGAGATGGAGATTATTTGTATAGGAATTCTATGGGAATAAAGAATTCTAAAAATGTTGATAATATAAAGAAAAACCAAAATAAATAGGTAATATTTTCTAAAAGCTTAGGTTACAGGCGATAGAAATAATTCTAAGATATTCGGTCTCCTCAAAAAAAAGGGTCTCATGCTCGTTCCCCCATATGTAAACAAATGCAAGTTTAACGGGTAAAATTCCGATAGCTGTGAAAGATACTCTCTCGCTAAGGCGTTACAGGCGTTAAAAGAAAGAAATATCGATGACCAATAGACAATCTGTGATTTAATAAGAAACGCTCTGTAGGAAAAGGAGAGTCCTTCCCCTCCCACTATGTGCGTGGTATAAGTGACGGACACCTGACCGGAATAGAAGGAGTAATATTGAAAGTTATATAGGCTTATATAGAGAGTTACATACAGAGTGATATACAGAGATAGATGCATAAGTACGAATAATTTATAATAAGCCTGAAGTCAGTAAGTGTTTAAACCTTAAGTGCGACGATATATATAAAAGGAGTTTTTTACTTGTATTTTGTTCTATTTTCTTGTGTTTTGTTAGAATATATGATCCATATTTTGTACTACTTCGTCTCAACTGTTATTCACCCCGACCTTTAATCGAACAGATGGCGACATTCAATGCGCGGCAGCTGATATCTCCGTTACTTTTCCAGGAAAATTTTTGAAAATTTCAAAATATATTCTCAAATATATGTTTAAAATGATCTTACGATATCAATAAAAATTCCATATGTGTAAAAAAAATTCATGATAATCACAGTAAAAACGCCGTCTTACACTTTTCTTCCCACTTAAATAAAATAGAATTGATACGTATAATAAATGGTTTTTATTTTATTTTGAATAATTGAAATAAAAGCTACGTACAAAAGTGAATATACGAAATAGAAAGTATGTCCTATACTTGTCTTATATTTTCATATAGCGATGAATTTTCTTAAAACAATGAATGCATAAGTATCGCTTATGAAGACAATAATTACAAAAAGTTGTCACATTGTTTGTGGTATTTCGCGCGGTTTTACTTTTATAATTAGACTGAAATTTACACATAACTTCCTTCCTTTTTTTCTTCCTGAGTAAAGTAATTCTGCTTGTACCATTTCCATCATACACCCCCTCCATTACTATCTCTATCTCTCTCTCTCCACACGTTCTTTTTCGTCGTCATCGTCTACCCCCTTCTATCATAAATAACCACCCCCCTCTCTCCTATTACTTATTTTTCTTATGTACGTACAAACGATACACGGCCTTGCGACATTGTATTTAATTACATACTCTTTCTTTCTTACTTTTATCTATACATCCGCGCGCACACGAATCGAATGCCGTCTCAAAGTTCGTTTAGTAAAAACCTGTAACATTGCAAAGAATTTCTGCTTATCGATAGAAGCAAATCACGTTACATTTTTATCTAAAAGTTATTAAGTATCTTACATTCGTTGAATAATTATTTATTTAGAGAATCGACCATCATAGTAAAGTAATAACAAAATGTTTAATGTATATGTCTAGAATAAATGTGACATCGTGAATAAATTAAAAGTTAGAAATTATTTACGTCTACTATGAAGAATTGTATAATCAACATTATTAGCATAATTTTTATTATTATCAACACCTAAACAGAGCAATTGTAATAATGAGGGAAAAGAGAAAAAAAAAGAATAAAAAACGATTAGAGATAAAAGTATTCTTTCCTCGTAAGCATATACGAATTCTTACGGAGTCTATCACAGACACAAGTGAAATAACATTACAAAAAATTATAATTCTTTTCTATTCTTGAATATAACTATCCTTGCCTAATATAAAAACCAATATTTTTAATATCAAAATATCATGCATGAATCGTGAAAATAATCGTACGTCATAAAATATAAATATATCAATTAGTTTTTTTTAGTCGATGTAAATTAGTTTTATTTTGTTTGAATATAATTAATAATTTGACGTTATCGTATGTGAATTAAAAGTTTAGAAATTTGCGAATAAGATTGGGATAAATAAAAAGGATCTGTATTCAAATGTGTCTCCACCGAGAAGTACTCTCCCATTATTTCTCGATTATCGCAAGTGACATTATCGAAAACGATAAATATCAATTCAATCGCATCTGTACTGGTAGATAAATATATATATTCGTGTAAAAGTTGCTGGGAGCTAAATATTCGTTTTATTCTGACAAAACTCTGAGAGAACGCTAATGTATCCCCGAAAAACTTCGACGCATTCTTTAAAAAATGCTGAGGTTCGACCAGATGTAAAAATGTCTCTACCATATTAGTGTATTATTTCATAAGGTAGGAAAAACTATGTGTTACATCTCGAATACCTAAAACTAATCGTCAATCTTATACAACGATGCAAAATGAAGTTATTTTAATCTGATCATAATCAATATACTTCTTGCTATTCGTTAGATTTTCTTGATTACCTCGTAGTTTTTTATAAGTATTATACGAAATCAAATAAAAAAAAGGGAAGAAAACAAGATTTCTTTAAAAATAGATGATTTATATTCTATTAATTTTTTTGCTCTAATCTTGAAAACAACATTGTCATACGTATATGCAAATTAGTATTCCTGCAGGCAGTCTTTGACGTGTGGATAAATTATGTTCCCAGTCTTATATAAATAGGCTTTCCGTTTGCTTATACATTGTCACTTATTGTTAAGACGCGAAGTGTACTAGAATTTTATGCACCGTTCTTACATAATATTCGATCCAAAGTTACAAAAGGTGGTCCTAGTGTTATATTTAAACAAATTTTACTTCTTCCGTAATTTTTAGTTTGCCCAATTCATCATGGAGTATATCGATACACTTATCGCTATAACAGCAATAACAATTATATTGTACTATATAATTAAATATTTAATAAATAAATTTTTTGAATTTAATATGGTCAAAGGATTCTCGGGACCAAAAGCTTTTCCTCTCATTGGAAACATATATTTGCTTCTTGGGGACATGGAAGGTATGATTGTATTTCATATTTGTCATATCTATACTTATGTTAACGCTGTTAAAGATATTTTTTTTTAGATGTTACCAATAAAATGTTAAAACTATCTACCAAATATACATCGCCATGGCGATTCTGGATAGGTCCAAAATTATTTATATTATTTGATGATCCTAAATGTATTGAGGTAAAATTCATCAGTTTACCGTAATGACGTTTAATGAGGAAACGCGAGTTTAATTTATGTTATTCTTAGCTTTTTATTTTTGTTGAATTTTTTGTTTTCTTTTTAGATTATAACAAAAAGGTCTAACAGTTATGAGAAAAATCTGATATATGAATTTTTCAAACCTGTTCTGGGTAATGGGTTGTTCACTGTTCCAGGTAATCAACATGTTTAAATGTTTTATAATATATATATAATAATCCAAAAGAATATTTTTAAATGTTTTACAGAGGATTTCTGGTAAAAGTACTACTTTTCTTTATCTGAACATATACTGTTTACAGTCTCACAAAAATATATACGTTCAAAATGATTTCTTTTTTCCTAATTTTTAACTAATGAATATATAAAAGAGAAACAACGTAAGAAATTTTAGTAAGAAATATTCTTTTATTTAAGCATCAAATTGGGAAATTCATCGAAAAATCTTAAGTCCAGTATTCAAAGAAAAATTTCATTCAACCTATATAGATTCGATATTAAAAAATTCAAACAGACTAGTAACAATTTTAGAAAATACTAACGGAGAAAATGTAGATATCATGCATTATATACATCTATGTACTTTAGATATAATATATGGTAAGCTTTTGAAATTCTTAAATGTTTAAATTATTTGTATAAATATAAGTAAGTTAATTAAAATATGTTTTTTTTTTTACTGACAGATAGCTTTTTAGGTCGTGATCTTGATTTGCAGAACAATCCCGAATGCAAACTTGATGAATATATGTCAGAGTAATAAAATAAAAAGAATATTTTAATATTTATAATATAATGCAATTTTATTTCATATTTGTTTTCTCTTATTGAAATTTATACTTATTCAGAATCATGGACATAGGGATACAAAGGATCGTGAAGTTCTGGTTACATCCTAATATTATTTTTAACAATTCATCTACGGGAAAGAGATTACAGAAACTTTTATCTCACTTTAATAAAATCACGAAAGAGGTATAAATAAAAAGTTTATTCTTATTTTATATTATTTAATCTTATCTGAATATTCTATTGCTAAAACAAAGGCACCTATTACTAATGTATATAACTTTCATTCGTCAAGATTATGCGGGAAAAAAAAGAGTCAATGCAAAAAGATAAAATTACTCCAGAATTGGAAGTTTCAGATGAAAGTAAGTAAAACAGTTTAAAAACAAGTTCTATTGTTGATCCATTTATGAATAGAAAACTTTTATAACAATGTTAAATAATAAATTATATATTTTTCTGAATAAAGGAATAAATACAAGTACATTTCTTGATTTGCTATTGAAATCATTTTATGAGACAGGAGTATATTCGGAACAAGACATTCATGATGAAATTAATACATTGGTTTTTTCAGTAAGTTTTTTTAATTTTAGATTAAATACAATTTTTTGAATCGAGTAAACGTGAAATATAATTATTATTACTTTTCAGGGAAGCGAAACAACAACTGGAACACTTGCTTTTCTATTTTTAATGCTTGCGACATTTCCGGAAGTTCAAGTATGCACAAATGGCATTTGAATAGTATATAAAAAATCAAATATATTTTTATACTAACATTTTATTATATTTTTCTCATTTCTGATTTCAGCAACGAGTACACGAAGAGTTGTACCAAATGTACGGCTACAGCGATCACCAAAATGTTCCTATTACACTTCAAGATATTAAAAAAATGAAGTATTTGGAACGTGTTATCAAGGAGACATTACGTCTCTTCCCTGCTGGTCCTATCATTGGTCGAGTTTTATAAAAAGATGTGAAAGGTATTTCTACATATGCTACATGACTACATGTATATATTTTTTACCATTCGCATTATTACTTTATGTACTAATTATATGTGTTTATTTAATTTATTTAGTGGACGAGAATGTGGTAATACCGAAAGATTGTGATCTAATGCTTACTATATTTACACTTCATAGAAACGATAAATATTGGAAAGACCCTTTAACATTTAATCCCGATCGGTTTTTACCAGGCAATTACGATCCCAAATGTTTTTTACCATTCAGTGCTGGAAAAAGAGACTGCATAGGTAATACCACATTTTTATAGATTCTTGAATTCATATTCGAAAGAGTTATTTTTCAAGATACATATATATTTAATATCACTTTTACAGGTCAGACATTTGCAATGTTCTAAATGAAGGCAATAGTTGCTACAATATTAAGAAAATTTGTTGTACAAATAGATAATCCAGTAATAGTTAAAGATATTGACCTGAAATACAGCCTTACCTTGAAACCAGCGAAACCTATATTATTGAGATTTTACAAAAGATAATATCTGACATTTTTCCCAATACTCTGTTTCAAAGAGCGACAGTAATATTTGTCAGCAGACACCTCTCGACGTAACACGGCTCAACTACGTAATATAAGATATAAAAAATTATAAACTTACGTCTACGGTGTCATAGGTATTGCCTTGTTCGTAGCCCCTACATAACGGCAAACTTGATAGCTGACGACTAGGAAAGGCTAACGAAGTCGAAACTAGAAAATAAGAGCAAGCGATTCGTCGAGTAGGCAAAATTGCGATGGCAACGTCGAACATTTTTGCCAAAAATGGAAACCTCCTCACAATGGAGGAAAAGATCGACACTCTTCCGTCAGCTGTCTGATAGCTCAGTTCAGTATAATCTTATACATACATGCCTTACTTTTTAACTGTATATTTCTTTACTCGTTAGAAGCGATATAGTTAAGTATTTTGATATTAGAGTATTTATTACCCTACTCTATATTCGACTTTTGTTCATAATATTCTTTATTTTTCTTCTTAATTTTACTTTTGTATTACATTGCATTGTATAGATTTTATTGCTTCTATTACGTCCTTATTATTATAATTAATCGTATGTATTTTAACTTACTATTCTTTAATATACCATTTTTTATTAAAGTTATATTTATTTTGGCGCGGTTGGGAAAAAATGTTTAGATTGAATTTTTACAATGCGTACGCATTCCGACCAAAACAAACTTCCGAAAGTGATCAATGTCTTCCGGTTTTTGCGATCCGCTTGCTAAGAGATTTCAAATTTACAGCATAAAATAATTTCATTTATCTCCCTTACATGTAGTGTGGACTGATATCTATATTCTGATATTTTTTCAATACTAAATAACGAGCGTGTAAAGACAAGGATTTTCTTTAAGATTTTGTGTGGCACTCAACGTGTTAACGATCTATGTATGATCCATAATGATTATAGAATCTTAGCATATATGCGAAATACGCGTCTCAATTATTTTGAAAATATCATAGTAAGGTTATTCTTTCTTTGTGAGAATATTGAGAATATCAAAATGTTATCGCGCCTCCCCTCTCTTTAAACCGTTGCTAAGCAAACCCTGCTGGGTCCATTAACAAAGATAATCGTCCTATTCTTAGACTGGTTTATTATAATTATTACATATGGTGGTGATTGATATTAAAAAAACTGTGAATATCTTCAAAAATATCTCGAAAAACATTGATTATTTGATAATATTAGTAATAAAAATCTTTTTTGAGGTTAATGGAGGTATGGTTATTATTTATTAGTTTTATTTCGTTTTATTTCTCCTCTGTAGTGATCATCAAATTAGGTTGAAAATGTATAAACTGGATAGCACGCTGTGTGATTTTTTTTACACCTTAACAATATAAAGCAAGCTCATTTTTGAAAAGATGAGGTTGCGTTTTATTATATGTTATCTTTACTGTTTTTTTAATTGCAAAAATCCTAAAAAAATAAATAATATCTGTTTGAAAAATTATAAGGAAAATAAACGGATGCTATACGAGCGTATGTGCTACAAAAGATTGAGATAAATAAAAAAAAAATTTGTGTTCAAATGTGTCTCAAGCGAAAATAAACTCCCATTATTTCTTGATTATCGCAATGGACATAATCGAAAAGAAATTTTTAATTCTATCGGGTTTGCGCGGGTGGATAAATATATAAGTTCGTGTAAAAGATATTAAGAGCTAAACATTCGCTTTATTTTAACAAAACTATGAAGAAACGCTGATGTGCAATGAAATATAAATTTTTGTAGCACATTAATTTATCATTTCAATAAGATAAGAAAAACTATGTGTATTATATCTCGAATAATTAAAACTGATCAACATATTGCATTTACAATAATGCAAAACGAAGTTTTTTCAATCTAATCGTAATCAATATATCTTTTACTATTCTTCTGATTTCTTTGGATTATTTAATAATTTTTTATTAGTGTGGAGACGGAATAAGAAACTTACTTTTGTCAGGCCACCGCCCATAAATAACGGCATGAGCAGTGCAGCGATTTGTTAGTGGGATGGAGATGAATGAGTGTGTGCGTGAGTGTGTGTGTTTTTGGTACGAGGGGCAAGCAGTAAAGCCGTTGCGACGGATATAAGCAAAAAAAAGTAAGACAAGAGAGAGAGAGAGTAAGCCGATCGCCCTGATTTAGAAGACGTGTAAGACGTAATTCCAAAAGCCGTGTAAGATGTTATTTCTGATTGCCGTGTAAGACGTTCCATTTGTTTGTACTTTCTTTAGTTTAAAATAAATAATAAAATCGCTGTATCCGATGCAAAATTCATATTAAAATAATATCCCCACTAAAAATCATTTAAATTTTATCGTAATCTTTTTCGATAATCCGCGATACTTCTGGTGTGTACTTCATTAAATTATTAGAAAATGATATAAATTTGCAGAAAAATCCGGAATGTAAACTTGATGAATATATGTCAGAGTAATAATAAGTAGAATATTTAAATACTTCTAAAATATAACACAATATAATTCCATATTTGTTGTCTTAATGATTTTTTTGTTTATTTAGAAAGATTGATATACGTATTCAAAGAGGTCCCAAAATCTGGTTAAATCATGATATTAGTTTTTATAACTGATCTCTGGGGAAAAAAGACTAAAAGGACGTTTATCACACTCTGATAAAATAACTAACGAGGTATAAATAAAATAATCATTCCTATTGTAAATTGTCCTAATTTACCAAAAAATAATATCTTATTCATATAATATGTGAGGATAAGAGAGCGTGTTAATATAGTATTGTTATTACGAGGAGAGTTTTGTGTGTGAAAGAAGACGAAAGAACACAAACAACGACGACAACGAAGAACTAAGTACGACGATATCTTCGTTAATTATGACATTTAAAGAAACACATAATACAACGAATTAATAAATTAATAATTTAGATTATTGATACTTACAATTTTATTCCATCTCGTCTCATTATATCAAATTAAATCTTAATAAATAAATTAAATAAATACATAAGTAAATGTTACATGTATATATATATATATATAAAATTTTTCTTCGTAAAGATTGTAAAAATAAAAAAAGTAATGAAAGTAAGAAGATAAAATCTTTAGAGAAGTATTATTATAACGAATACATTTGATTTTTTTAATTATATACATGTAGGAAATAGTTTTTTAATCCTACTGATACTCTAATTTACTCTTTAGTCCGATATTGGTACTCTACTCTTTAAACTCTTACTCTACTCTTTTAACTCTTACACTCGTCGATACTCTTTACACTCGTTAATACACTCGTTAAACTCATCAAACTCCTCAAACTCATCAAACTCATCAAACTCGTCAAACTCATACCTCTCTGCCCATTCTCTCACCTTATATCCTTTCTTCCTTTTGTCTTCCCTGCATCCAAGCTAAATACATACATACACACATACTCTCTCATTCCCTTCATACTATAATAATACAGGAAAACATTTCTTATGCCTATACCTAACCGAAAAACAACTTTTTACTTATACTCGACTATTCTTGAATATTCATATTTCAACGCCTCTTGCTTCTATATTTATTCCAATCCCACACTCGGCCATTCTGCACGTACTTTCGTCCTCGAATGTATCTCTCTCTCTCTCCTTTTCACGCATTCACTCATCCATAACATCTTTCGTTCTAATTTCGCTTTTATTTTGCATTTAATATCTCACTCACTCATAACATCTTTTGTTCTAACTTCGTTTTTATTTTACATTCTCGTATCTCACTCATCCCCATACGTACACTCATCCATATACATAGGCGCCTTCGTTTACAAATTTTATTATATTTTATTCTCGCTCGCTTTCTCTCTCGCACTCACTCTGTTCGCGAGTGAAGTCAATTCACAGTTTTATGTGATCCGCGGAAACCGTCGTATTAATCGGGCCCTCGTGCTCACCAATCTTACTAACCACGTACCTGTTTCCTCGTAGTACACGCGTTATGCTATAGGGACCTAAATATGAAGTAGCTAACTTTAAGCCCGGTCCGAACTGAGTCCCCTTAATTGCTACTAAATCGTCTTCCCTGTAGGGACGAAAACCCACTCGTTTTTTATTATATGCCTTACGGTTTTCCGCCTGTAACTTCGTTATTTTTTCGGCAGCTAGTTTGCGTAGCTCTTCGCGGTTGTCGTGGAAGTCGTCTAACCACTCTTTCTCTAGATGGTCGCGAATCGTCGCCATAACATAAAATAAAACGCAACCTTATCTTTTAAAAAAAAAGTTAGCTTTATATTGTTAAGGCGTAAAAAAAATCGCACAGTGTGTTATCCAGTTTATACATTTTCAACCTAATTTGATGATCACTATAGAGGAGAAATAAAACGAATAAAAACTAATAAATAAGAAACATACCTTCGTTAACCTCAAAAAAGACTTTTATTACTAATATTATCAAATAATCAATGTTTTTCCAGATATTTTTGAAGATATTCACAGTTTTTTTAATATCAATTACCACCATATGAAATAATAATAATAAAGCAGTGGAAGAAAAGGACGAGTATCTTTGTTAATGGACCCTGCAGGGTGTGCTTAGCAACGGTTTGAAGAATGGGGAGGCGCGATAACATTTCAATATTCTCAATATTCTCAGAAAGAAAGAATATTCTTTCTACGATATTCACAAAAAAATTAAGAAGCGTATTTCGAAAATATGCTAAGATTCTATAATCTTTACGGATCGTACATAAATCGTTAACACGTTGAGTGCAACCCGAAATCCTAAAGAAAATCCTTGTCATTCCACGCACGTTATATAGTATTGAAAAAATATCAGAATATAGATATCAGTCCACACTAAATGTAAGGGAGATAAATCGAATTATTTCATGCTGTAAATTTGAAATCTCTTTGCAAGCGGATCGCAAAAACCGGAAGACATTGATCACTTTCGGAAGTTTGTTTTGGTCGGAATGCGTACGCATTGTAAAAATTCAATCTAAACATTTTTTCCTAAACGCACCAAAAGAAATATAACTACAATAAGAAATGATATATTAAAGAATAATAAGTTAAAATACATACGATTAATTATAATAATAAGGACGTAATAGACGAAATTAAATTTATACTATGCAATATAATAAAAAAGTAAAATTATAAAGTAAAATAAAGAATTTTTGAACAAAAGTGTAACATAGAGTAGATTGATAGATACTCTAATATTAAAACACTGAACGATATCGCTTGTAACAAATAAAGAAATATAAAGTTAACAAGTAAAGCAATAAAATAAAAAGATATTACTAATATATATATGTTAAATAAAATAAAAGAAATATAAGATTTTATTTAACGTTGCTATCAGACAGTTGGCGAAAGAGTGTCGATCTTTTCTCTATGGCGAGGAGATTTCCACTTTTGGCCACAATGTTCGAAGTTGCCATCGCAATTTTTGCCTACTCGACGACTCGCTTGCTCTTATTTTCTAGTTTCGACTTCGTTAGCCTCTCCTCGTCGTCAGTTATCAAGTTTGCCGTTATCTAGGGGCTACGAACAAGGCTTAACCTATGAAAACGTAGACGTCAGTTTATAATTTTTATATCTTATTTTAGATAGTTGAGCCGTGTTACGTCGAGAGTCGTCTCCCGGCAAATATTTCTATCGCACTTTTGAACAGAGTATTGACAAAAATGTCAGATATTATCTTTTGTAGAATCTTAATAATACAGGTTTCGCTGGTTTCAAGGTAACGATGCATTTCAGGTCAATATCTTTAACTATTACTGGATTATCTATTCGTACAACAAATTTTCTTAATAATGTAGCAACTATTCCCTTCATTTCGATCATTGCTAATATCTGACCTGCAAAAGTGATATAAAATGAATATGTATTTTGCAAAATAACTGTTTCGAATATAAATTCAAGAATCTATAAAAATGTGGTATTACCTATGCAGTCTCTTCTTCCAGCACTGAATGGTAAAAAACATTTACGATCGTAATTGCCTGGTAAAAACCGATCGGGATTAAATGTTAAAGGGTCCTTCCAATATTTATCGTTTCTATGAAGTGTAAATATAGTAAGCAGTAGATCACAATCTTTCGGTATTACTACATTCTCGTCCACTAAATAAATTAAATAAACACATATAATTAGTACATAAAACAATAATGCGAATGGTAAAAAATATATACATGTAGTCATGTAGTATATGTAGGAATACCTTTCACATCTTTTTGTAAAACTCGACCAAGGACAGGAGCAGGAGGAAAGAGTCGTAATGTCTCCTTGATAACACGCTCCAAATACTTCATTTTTTTAATATCTTCAAGTGTAATAGGAACATTTTTGGGATTGCTTGAGCCGTACATTTGGTACAACTCTTCGTATATTCGTTGCTGCAATCAGAAATATATAATAAAGAAAGAAATATAATAAAGAGAAAAATATAATAAAATGTTAGTATAAAAATATATTTGATTTTTTATATACTATTTAAATGCCATTTGTGCATACTTGAACTTCCGGAAATGTGGCAAGCATTAAGAATAGAAAAGTAAGTGTTCCAGATATAGTGTCGCTTCCCTAAAACGTATTACAAATTATATTTCACCTTTATTGAATAAAAAAAATTGGTAAACAATCTAAAATAAATTAAACTTACTGCAAAAACCATTGTAATAATTTCATCACGAATATCTTGTTCCGAATATTCTCCTGTCTCGTAAAATGATTTAAATAGCAAATCAAGAAATGTACTTGTATGTTGTCCTTTATTCAGAAAAATATATAATTTATTACTTAGCATTATTATAAAAGTTTTCTATTCATAAATGGATCAACAATAGAACTTGTTTTTAAACTGTTCTACCTACTTTCATCTGAAACTTCCAATTCTGGAGTAATTTTTCTTTTTGCATTGACTCTTTTTTTTCCCGCATAATCTTGACGAATGAAAGTTATATACATTAGTAATAGGTGATTTTGTTTTAGCAATAGAATATTCAGATAAGATTAAATAATATAAAATAAGAATAATCTTTTTATTTATACCTCGTTCGTGATTTTATTAAAGTGAGATAAAAGTTTCTGTACTCTTTTTCCCAGAGATGAATTGTTAAAAATAATATTAGGATGTAACCAGACTTTGAAGGTCCTTTGAAAAGCCGTATGCATGAGTCTGAATAAGTTTAAAATTCAATAAGAGAAAACATATATAGACTAAAATTGCTATTACATTATAAATATTAAAATATTCTTTTTATTTTATTACTCTGACATATATTCATCAAGTTTGCATTCAGGATTGTTCTGCAAATCAAGATCACGACCTAAAAAGCTATCTGTCAGTACAAAAAAAGCATATTTTAATTAACTTATATTTATACAAATAATTGAAACATTTAAGAATTTCAAAAGCTTACCATATATTATATCTAAAGTACATAGATGTACATAATGCATGATATCTACATTTTCTCCGTTAGTAGTTTCTAAAATTTTGCTAGTCTGTTTGAATTTTTTAATATCGAGTCTATATAGGTAAAATGAAATTTTTCTTTGAATACTGGACTTAAGATTTTTCGATGAATTTCCCAATTTGATGCTTGAAATAAAAGAATATTTCTTACTTAAATTTCTTACGTTGTTTCTCTTTTATATATTCATTAGTTAAAAATTAGGAAAAAAAAATTCATTTTATACGTATATATTTTTGAGAGACTATAAACATTCTATGCTCAGATAAAGATAAGTACTACTTTTACCAGTATTCCTTTTTAAGACATTTAAAATATTCTTATGGATTATTATATATATATTATAACATATGAACGTGTTGATTACCTTTAATAGTAAACAACCCATTACCCAGAGCCGGTTTGAAAAAATCATATATCAGATTTTTCTCATAACTGTTAGACCTTTTTGTTATAATCTAAAAAGAAAACAAAAAATTAAACAAAAATAAAAAGCAAAGAATAACATAAATTAAACTCGCGTTTACTCAGTAAACGGCATTACGGTAAATCTGATGAATTTTACCTCAATATATTTAGGATCATCAAATATTATAAATAATTTTGGACCTATCCAGAATCGCCATGGTGATGCATATTTGGTAGATAGTTTTAACATTTTATTGGTAATATCTAAAATAAATATCTTTAACAGCGTTATATAACAGATATATAGATATATATAGATATGACAAATATGAAATACAACCATACCTTCCATATCCCCAAGAAACAAATACATGTTTCCAATGAGAGGAAAAGCTTTTGGTCCCGAGAATCCTTTGACCATATTAAATTCAAAAAACTTATTTATTAAATATTTAATTATATAGTATAATATAATTGTTATTGCTGTTTTATCAATAAGTGTATCGATATACTCCATGATGAATTAAGCAAACTAAAAATTACAGAAGAAGTAAAATTTGTTTAAATATAACACTATGAACACCTTTTGTAACTTTTAATCGAATATTATGTAAGAACGGTGCATAAAATTCTAGTACACTTCGCGTCTTAACAATAAGTGACAATGTATAAGCAAACGGAAAGCCTATTTATATAAGACTAAGAACATAATTTATCCACACGTCAAAGACTGCCTGTAGGAATACTAATTAGCATATACGTATGATAATGTAGGTTCCAAGATTAGAGCATAATAATTAATAGAATATAAATCATCTATTTTTAAAGAAATCTTGTTTTCTTCCCTTTTTTTTATTTGATTTCGTATTATACTTATAAATAACTACGAGGTAATCAAGAAAATCTAACGAATAGCAAGAAGTATATTGTTTATGATCAGATTAAAATAACTTCGTTTTGCGTCGTTGTATAAGATTGAGGATTAGTTTTTGTTATTCGAGATGTAACACATAGTTTTTCCTATCTTATGAAATAATACACTAATATTGTAGAGACATTTTTACATCTGGTCGCACCTCAGCATTTTTTAAAGAATGCGTCAAAGTTTTTCGGGGATATATTAGCGTTTTCTCAGAGTTTTGTCAGAATGAAACGAATATTTAGCTCCCAGCAACTTTTACACGAATATATACATTTAGCTACCAGTACAGATGCGATTGAATTGATATTTATCGTTTTCGATAATGTCCCTTGCGATAATCGAGAAATAATGGGAGAGTACTTCTCGGTGGAGACACATTTAAATACAGATCCTTTTTATTTATCCCAATCTTATTCGCAAATTCCTAAACTTTTAATTCACATACGATAACGTCAAATTATTAATTATATTCAAACAAAATAAAACTAATTTATATCGACTAAAAAAAATAATTGATATATTTATATTTTATGGCGTAGGATTATTTTCACGATCCATGCATGATATTTTGATATTAAAAATATTGGTTTTTATATTAGGCAAGGATAGTTATATTCAAGAATAGAAAAGATTTATAATTTTTTGTAATTTTATTTCACTTGTGTCTGTGATATACTCCGTAAGAATTCGTATATGCTTACGAGGAAAGAATACTTTTATCTCTAATCGTTTTTTATTCTTTTTTTTTCTCTTTTCCCTCATTATTACAATTGCTTTGTTTAGATGTTGATAATAATAAAAATTATGCTAATGGTGTTGATTATACAATTCTACATAGTAGACGTAAATAACTTATAAATTTCAATTTATACACACACTCATGATATCATGTTTAGGCTAGACATAAACGTTGTGTTATTACTTTACCATGATGGTCTATTCTCCAAATAAATAATTATTCCTCGAATGAAAGATACTCAATAACTTTTAGATAAAAATGTAACGTGATTTGCTTCTATCGATAAGCAGAAATTCTTTGCAAAGTTACAGGTTTTTACTAAACGAACTTTGAAACGGCATTCGATTCGTGTGCGCGCGGATGTATAGATAAAAGTAAGAAAGAAAGAGTATTTAATTAAATACAATAACGCAAGGCCGTGTATCGTTTGTACGTACATAAGAAAAATAAGTAATAGGAGAGAGGGGGTGGTTATTTATAATAGAAGGGGGTAGACGATACGACGAAAAAGAACGTGTGGAAAGAGAGAGATAGAGATAGTAATGGAGGGGGTGTAAGATGGAAATGGTACAAGCAGAATTACTTTACTCAGGAAGAAAGGAAGGAAGGAAGTTATGTGTAAATTTCAGTCTAATTATAAAAGTAAAACCGCGCGAAATACCACAAACAATGTGACAACTTTTTGTAATGATTGCCTTCATAAGCGATACTTATGCATTCATTGTTTTAAGAAAATTCATCGCTATATGAAAATATAAGACAAGTATAGGACATACTTTCTATTTCGTATATTCACTTTTGTACGTAGCTTTTATTTCAATTATTCAAAATAAAATAAAATCAATTTATTATACGCATTAATTCTATTTTTATTTAAGGGGGAAGAAAAGTGTAAGACGGCGTTTTTACTGTGATTATCATGAATTTTTTTTACACATATGGAATTTTTATTGATATCGTAAGATCTTTTTAAACATATATTTGAGAATATATTCAGAAATTTTCAAAGATTTTCCTCGAAAAGTAACGGTGATATCAGCTGCCGCGCATTGAATGTCGCCATCCGACATAGCAGTTTGTGTACATCTTGGAGGCCGCAATTTTTATTTTAAATTAATCGCACAGAGAACTTTCTTTTTGAAGTGAAACTTCTTTGCGCGCATGAGGGTACAATTTTTACGGATGAAACGCAATAATAATATTAGTGACAAGAAAATGTGAGACGTTTTTGTCCGAGAAGAGTGAGAGAGCGATTGAGACCGATTGAGAGAGAGTGAGAAAGGGTGAACTTACCATGGAGCGAGAGTAGTTAGCAAGCAAGTGAGAAAGATCGAGAGAGAGAGAGAGTGAGATAGAGCGAACATCGCATCACGCACAGTGCCATGGAGCAAGAGATGGGAGAGAGCGAGTGAGAGAGAGCGAGAGAGAAAAGGAGATCGAAAAAAACAGGCTATAGGTTAATGTATTCGTTTAGTAGTTAAATATTAGAACTTTAGATGGCAATTTTGTCGCATAACGTCTTGTACTAAAGCAAAAGCAGATCTTTTTTATTTTTTTATATTATCATTAGTATATATACAATGTGTAAACATTGAGTTATATTTATAAATAAAAATTTTGTGATAAATTTGTAAATCGTCCTATACTACGCAGTTGCTCAGAGTAAGTAATATATTTGTTATCTTTTTGTTAATTTACAATTTTTTATGTAATTAAATTTTTTCAATTAACTTTCTAGAAGAATAATTTACTTTACAGTTAAATAATAATCCAAACATACAAACTACAAATTCAGGAACGACAATAGATGCTATTTTTACAAGATATTTAGATAATGTTGAAACACGAACTTATATTTAGCATATTTTAGTTATCGTAATGCTTTGGTCACAACAATTCCAATAGAAATCGCATCAATTAATGTAAATATCGAAGAAATAAATTAAAAATATTAAATTTATAATTTGTATTAATTTTCGCGCACACTTTTATTATTATAATTACAATTAAATTCATTAAGTTCCTTACATACCTTCCTTTCTCCCTCCCTGTAAGCCTCGGAAATCTAAAGCTTTTGATTAGTATAAATATAAACGAGATTTAAATGTTAATTTGCCAAAGAAGTTTCACTTCTGACATGTGTACTTTGTACGCACACACTTTTTTTATATGTGTCTCTTATACGTGAACTTCATTTTCCGTAAAAAAAAAATGAAAATAAGTATTTTTAGAAGGGTATGAACATAAAGCATGATTTTTTCCATTTTTCCTACTTTTTTTAGAATAAAAAAATACTTTGAACAAAGATATTGTTAAGATTTTAGTTCAAACAGAGCGCGTTTATATGAAAAAGTTATATACCAAATTTCAAAATGATCAGTGGGAAACTTTTTAGCTAGAATGTATACAAATTGGAAAAAGTTGTTTCGAGAGAAACGCGTTTGAAAAAAAACTCAACCGCTCCGTATTATTACATACAACGTGCTCCGACATTTGAATGTAGGACACTCACTTAATCGCTTATAACTTTTGAACGAATTGGAATTTTTACTTGAAAGTGTATTTTTGAATAGTTTTACAAGCGATTTATAAAACAACACAGGTGTATGTACTTATATACGAACGTAAGAAGTTATACTTCTTTGGCGTATAACAAAATGTGACGTCTTGCTACGAACATAATTTCTTAACATTATTTTTTTGCCTTTCTAATATTCAATCTCTCTTAGTACTTTTCCACTACGTAGCATACCGGGAAGACTCCTCCCTACTTCTGGCATCTATTCGACCTATTTGTCCTCTACGGCGGTACACGCGCCTTCCAAAAGTGAAATCCCTACGTATGCCTAGACGTACATCCGCTATGCGTTAGAATAAGAAGGACGGATGAGCGTTAGAGAAACGTTAAATCTATCAGCAGAAACTAAATATCTGCGACGGAATAAAGTTAGAAACCGTAGGTGCCAGAGCGATCAAAAATATATATTAAATCATATTAATTACTGCAACTGCATGATATGGCAAATGCAGACTCCGCATATACGACTTCTTGAAATGCTCATGGAACTGATTATGACAGCGCAATGCGCTCGTGGGAATAGGTGCAAGTAAACTCCCATCAGGGATAATGTTAGTACATATAAGAAGCTCTTTTTCAGCCCTGCGTAGTTTTTTCTCTTAATAGTTACAGTCACAATTATCAGTTAACAGTTTTAGGTTTATTCATAATTTTAAGTATTCATCATTTGCTTTTTCTTGCTTGTCATTATAATTAAGTAATCGTCTTTTCATGTAAACGTTATAAAGTTATTACTGTTCCAATTTGGAAATCCCTTCATAAAAGTGTTCATCATTGTGCTAAAGATATTATTTCACGAGAATGAGCTAACTCCGGAAGTTGCCAAACAATTTGTTTATGCTATCGCATAAACAAATGGAAAGGGAGGGATATCGGTTTCTTCTCTCACTCGCACTTGCATTCAAGGCCGAGAGCCCAAAGATTGATCAAGATCCTTCGTTCGTGTATTAGTACACACGAACGCTAGCACGCAACTAGCTTTCTGGCGTGTAAAAACCGATGGAGAGGCGGGACTTGCTTCCCCACTCTTACAATTACTTTTACCATCTTTCTCTCGCTTATTTTTGCACATACGAAGATAAACCGTAGAACATTTTTTATTCTCTACAACTTTTGTTTGAAGCTTTTCTCGATTTAATGCCTAGATTCAAAGATAAATCCATTTTTTATCCTTTTTAACCCATTTCCTTAAAAACGCGCTATCCGATTGCAAAAAATTAGCACTATTCGATTTACCGTCGTCGAGTTACCCTTAGATCAAATTTTCGAATTCCAGCCTAAAATTAACGAAATTTTGCCCTTTTTGACTGGCCTAGACGCAATCAGGCCCGGGTTTGAAGTTAGTGGCGAAATACTTTAGCCCAAATCGCATTACAAAAACATTGCGCAATAACCGATACGTAGTGGAAAGAGTAGGGAATCATAAAGGCCCTCAGCAAACGACCACGGTGGTCGATTTCA
Source organism: Polistes fuscatus (assembly GCF_010416935.1). Lineage (NCBI taxonomy): Eukaryota > Metazoa > Arthropoda > Insecta > Hymenoptera > Vespidae > Polistes > Polistes fuscatus. Next base: position 66,534 of record NW_025113155.1, on the reverse strand, counting down.
TGAAGCCATGGGTAGAACCGAATTCCGACGAAGCCGACGAAGAAAGTGATAGTGTTAAAGACATATCCAAGAGAAGCATCTGAGGATTGTTGTTAAGACTTGTAGTTAAGACGCGAAGTGTACTAAAATTTTATGCATTTTTCTTAAAAAACATTCTTTCCAAAGTTACGAGAGGTGGTCCTAGTGTTATATTTAAACAAATTTTACTTCTTCTGTAATTTTTAGTTTGCTTAATTCATCATGGAGTATATCGATACACTTATTGCTAAAACAGCAATAACAATTATATTAACTATATAATTAAATATTTAATAAATAAGTCTTTTGAATTTAATATGGTCAAAGGATTCTCGGGACCAAAAGCTTTTCCTCTCATTGGAAACATATATTTGCTTCTTGGGGACATGGAAGGTATGATTGTATTTCATATTTGTCATATCTATACTTATGTTAACGCTGTTAAAGATATTTATTTTAGATGTTACCAATAAAATGTTAAAATTATCTACCAAAATACATCGCCATGGCGATTCTGGATAGGTCCAAAATTATTTATATTATTTGATGATCCTAAATGTATTGAGGTAAAATTCATCAGTTTACCGTAATGACGTTTAATGAGGAAACGCGAGTTTAATTTATGTTATTCTTTGCTTTTTATTTTTGTTGAATTTTTTGTTTTCTTTTTAGATTATAACAAAAAGGTCTAACAGTTATGAGAAAAATCTGATATATGAATTTTTCAAACCTGTTCTGGGTAATGGGTTGTTCACTGTTCCAGGTAATCAACATGATTAAATGTTTTATAATATATATATATATAATAATCCAAAAGAATATTTTTAAATGTCTTACAAAGAAATACTGGTAAAAGTAGTACTTTTCTTTATCTGAACATATACTGTTTACAGTCTCACAAAAATATATACGTTCAAAATGATTTCTTTTTTCCTAATTTTTAACTAATGAATATATAAAAGAGAAACAACGTAAGAAATTTAAGTAAGAAATATTCTTTTATTTAAGCATCAAATTGGGAAATTCATCGACAAATCTTAAGTCCAGTATTCAAAGAAAAATTTCATTCAACCTATATAGATTCGATATTAAAAAATTCAAACAGACTAGTAACAATTTTAGAAAATACTAACGGAGAAAATGTAGATATCATGCATTATATACATCTATGTACTTTAGATATAATATATGGTAAGCTTTTGAAATTCTTAAATGTTTAAATTATTTGTATAAATATAAGTAAGTTAATTAAAATATGTTTTTTTTTTTACTGACAGATAGCTTTTTAGGTCGTGATCTTGATTTGCAGAACAATCCCGAATGCAAACTTGATGAATATATGTCAGAGTAATAAAATAAACAGAATATTTTAATATTTATAATATAATGCAATTTTATTTCATATTTGTTTTCTCTTATTGAAATTTATACTTATTCAGAATCATGGAATCATGGACATAGGATACAAAGGATCGTGAAGTTCTGGTTACATCCTAATATATTTTTAACAATTCATCTACGGGAAAGAGATTACAGAAACTTTTATCTCACTTTAATAAAATTACGAAAGAGGTATAAATAAAAAGTATATTCTTATTTTATATTATTTAATCTTATCTGAATATTCTATTGCTAAAACAAAATCACCTATTACTAATGTATATAACTTTCATTCGTCAAGATTATGCGGGAAAAAAAAGAGTCAATGCAAAAAGATAAAATTACTCCAGAATTGGAAGTTTCAGATGAAAGTAAGTAAAACAGTTTAAAAACAAGTTCTATTGTTGATCCATTTATGAATAGAAAACTTTTATAACAATGTTAAATAATAAATTATATATTTTTCTGAATAAAGGACTAAATACAAGTACATTTCTTGATTTACTATTGAAATCATTTTATGAGACAGGAGTATATTCGGAACAAGACATTCATGATGAAATTAATACATTGGTTTTTTCAGTAAGTTTTTTTAATTTTAGATTAAATACAATTTTTTGAATCGAGTAAACGTGAAATATAATTATTATTACTTTTCAGGGAAGTGAAACAACAACTAGAACACTTGCTTTTCTATTTTTAATGCTTGCGACATTTCTGGAAGTTCAAGTATGCACAAATGGCATTTGAATAGTATATAAAAAATCAAATATATTTTTATACTAACATTTTATTATATTTTTCTCATTTCTGATTTCAGCAACGAGTATACGAAGAGTTGTACCAAATGTACGGCTCAAGCGATCACCAAAATGTTCCTATTACACTTCAAGATATTAAAAAAATGAAGTATTTGGAGCGTGTTATCAAGGAGACATTACGTCTCTTCCCTGCTGGTCCTATCATTGGTCGAGTTTTACAAAAAGATGTGAAAGGTATTTCTACATATACTACATGACTACATGTATATATTTTTTACCATTCGCATTATTACTTTATGTACTAATTATATGTGTTTATTTAATTTATTTAGTGGACGAGAATGTGGTAATACCGAAAGATTGTGATCTAATGCTTACTATATTTACACTTCATAGAAACGATAAATATTGGAAGGACCCTTTAACATTTAATCCCGATCGGTTTTTACCAGGCAATTACGATCCCAAATGTTTTTTACCATTCAGTGCTGGAAAAAGAGACTGCATAGGTAATACCACATTTTTATAGATTCTTGAATTCATATTCGAAAGAGTTATTTTTCAAGATACATATGCATTTTATATCACTTTTGCAGGTCAGACATTTGCAATGTTCGAAATGAAGGCAATAGTTGCTACAATATTAAGAAAATTTGTTGTACAAATAGATAATCCAGTAATAGTTAAAGATATTGACCTGAAATACAGCCTTACCTTGAAACCAGCGAAACCTATATTATTGAGATTTTACAAAAGATAATATCTGACATTTTTCCCAATACTCTGTTCCAAAGTGCGACAGTAATATTTGTCGGCAGACACCTCTCGACGTAACACGGCTCAACTACGTAAAATAAAATATAAAAAAATTATAAACTTACGTCTACGGTGTCATAGGTATTGCCTTGTTCGTAGCCCCTACATAACGGCAAACTTGATAGCTGACGACTAGGAAAGGCTAACGAAGTCGAAACTAGAAAATAAGAGCAAGCGATTCGTCGAGTAGGCAAAAATTGCGATGGCAACGTCGAACATTTTTGCCAAAAATGGAAACCTCCTCACAATGGAGGAAAAGATCGACACTCTTCCGTCAGCTGTCTGATAGCTCAGTTCAGTATAATCTTATACATACATGCTTTACTTTTTAACTGTATATTTCTTTACTCGTTAGAAGCGATATAGTTAAGTATTTTGATATTAGAGTATCTATTACCCTACTCTATATTCGACTTTTGTTCATAATATTCTTTATTTTACTTCTTAATTTTACTTTTGTATTACATTGCATTGTATAGATTTTATTGCTTCTATTACGTCCTTATTATTATAATTAATCGTATGTATTTTAAGTTACTATTCTTTAATATACCATTTCTTATTAAAGTTATATTTATTTTAGCGCGGTTGGGAAAAAATGTTTAGATTGAATTTTTACAATGCGTACGCAATCCGACCAAAACAAACTTCCGAAAGTGATCAATGTCTTCCGGTTTTTGCGATCCGCGGGCAAAGGGATTTCAAATTTACAGCATAAAATAATTTGATTTATCTCCCTTACATGTAGTGTGGACTGATATCTTTATTCTGATATTTTTTCAATACTAAATAACGAGCGTGTGAAGACAAGGATTTTCTTTAGGATTTCGTGTGGCACTCAACGTGTTAACGATCTATGTACGATCAATAAAGATTCTAGAATCTTAGCATATATTCGAAATACGCGCCTTAATTATTTTGAAAATATCATAGTAAGATTATTCTTTCTTTGTGAGAATATTGAGAATATCAAAATGTTATCGCGCCTCCCCTCTCTTCAAACCGTTGCTAAGCACGCCCTGCTGGGTCCATTCACAAAGATACTCGTCCTATTCTTCACTGGTTTATTATAATTATTTCATATGGTGGTGATTGATATTAAAAAAACTGTGAATATCTTCAAAAATATCTGGAAACACATTGATTATTTGGTAATATTAGTAATAAAAGTCTTTTTTGAGGTTAACGAAGATATGTTTCTTATTTTTTAGTTTTAATTCGTTTTATTTCTCCTCTATAGTTATCATAAAATTAGGTTGAAAATGTATAAACTGGATAACACGCTGTGCGATGTTTTTTACGCCTTAACAATATAAAGCTTGCTCATTTTTGAAAAGATGAGGTTGCGTTTTATTTTATGTAATCTTTATTTTTTCTTTTAACTGCAAAAAACCTAAAAAAATAAATAATATCTGTTAGAAAAATTAAAAGGAAAATAAACGGATGCTATACGAGTGTATGTGCTACAAAAGATTGAGATAAATAAAAAAAATAATATGTAATCAAATGTGTCTCAAGCGAAAAGTAAACTCCCATTATTTCTTGATTATCGCAATCGACAATATCGAAAAGAAATTTTCAATTTCATCTGGCCTGCGCGGGGTAATAAATATATAAATTTGTGTGAAAGATGTTAGGAGCGTAATATTCGCTTCATTCCGGCAAAACTCTGAAAAAACGCTGATGTTTCTCTGACGCAAACTCGATGCAATCTTGAAAAAGCGCTGATGTGCGATTAGATGTAAATTTTTCTAGCACATTAATTTATCATATCAATAAGATAGGAATTCTTCGTTCAATAGTTAGTAAATACGGACGTGCTTATCTACCGCTCCCGAAAATATAAGTATTTAAATAATAAATACGCTGAGATACACAGTATAACATAAGTTAGGTTTACATGGCAACTTCAAGGGTAAAGTGACCAGTGTTGTAGCGAGGTAACACTGTACCCACGCGTGTAACCGCATGTTTAATCCTATGGCAAAAAAACCTTGACCATGAAAATTAATAACATCCCACCTCTTAAAATAGTTAATAAGGAGAGCAGGTATATTATTAGAATAAAAGCTAATATCGAAATAGGTCAACTATCGATGGAAACAAAACAATCCTCTAAACTTGCTCGTACCGAAATGAGAATAATCAAAATAGATAATAGAAACCCGTGTATGGAAAGTGATATGGATACAGACTCCGAAGATTCGCAAATCTAGATTCCCGCTTACAGAGTTCAAAAAAGCGCAAGATGGTGAACCAAAAAACAGTAATAATAACTCTTCCGCATTATTACCTACAAAATGGCTTCAAAACATACCATAAGCAACTCTTATGATCTACTCGTCCAGTCAACAAAACCAAAAAATACTACCGAAAAATTGGAAGGTAAAAATGCAGTAAAACCACCACCAATATAAATTGACGCGGAAATCATCGACCCTCTGCTCGAGTTATTGAATGAGACAGCTGAACAAAATAGCTATGTAATAAAACAACTTATAGAGAACAAAGTTAAAGTTCAAACTACTCCATCAGATATGATCAGAAAGGTAATAAATGGACTAAGAACTTAAAACTTGGATACCACAAGTATCAAGAAAAAAACGAGAAGAGCTATAAAATCGTAATTGAAGGACTTCATTCCAAGTCAAATACAGTTAAAATAACAAATGAATTACACAAACTTGGTCACAAGGTAAGATGAATAAATAATATATCAAAATTCAATACCAAACAGCCGCTACCTTTATTTTTTATTGAACAGTCTCCTCAGAATAATAAAAAAAACATATACGACATTAATACCCTGCTTAATACAATAATTAAAGTCGAACCACCTAGAACTAAAAGAGAAATACGTCAATGCAGACGATGCCAAGCTTATGGAAACACAAAAAATTATTGCAACAGAAATCCTGCCTGTTTAAAATGTGCAAAAAAACATTTAACAACACTCTGTTCTCAAGAGGGCAAAATCGAAAACGTCATATGTGTAAACTGCAACGGTAATCACCCAGCAAATTATAAAGGATGTCAGACGAAAAAACTACTACAACAAAAATTGTTTTCAACGTTAAGAAAAAAAGTATTGGTAAAACCTATTCTAGACGATACTTACAAGGAAATTCCTTACTATAAACAAAACGAAAATGCACAACAGAGATAAAGTACCAATATATGAACACACTGAATCAAGAAGAAGCTACGCTAAAGTGACCAAACGAGCACACACACATAAAAAAGACTTTAACACTGATGAAACATCGAATATTAAAGAATTATTAAAGCAATCAATTATAACTACCGAAATCAAAACACTCACGATAATAGAGTAAAATTCTCTCTTCATACAACAAACGCAACAAATTACCACAATGCTATACGCCCGAACGTTCTTAGAAGTTTCATTTACATCATTCAGCGCCTGGCGACAGGCAATACTTTCGTATTTTTGTGTAATAAGTGGCAATCGACTAATAGAAGCTTTTAAAAGAAATTACCGTGCGCATTCGATACATTTTTTTAAAATTTATGAACGTTTATGAATATCTATGATTCCTCTATTTGTAAAACAATAGTCTTGTTGGAGCTCTCTTTAGAGAGGAGATACAGTTAGAGGAGTGAAATTTGTAATAATTGTTTTTTTATAATAATTAAGTTTGCTTTATAAAACTGATTACACAGAGTTTTTATATTATGATTCAACTTAACTTCTACAATATTTCAAAAAAAAAAAAATTAATTATTTATATAAAAATATCGCCATCTTTGTTAGACTCCGTTTCGCAAGGAGTGCTTTGCGGTGACCATCAGAACATCTTACTGGATCATCAAAAAAAAAAAGAAAATATATAAATTATTAGTTTTATAATAAATCTAGTTCTTTTTTAAAGGTCTTTTTTTTGAAAATTAATTAAATGACGGTTTTTGTTATTGTTTTCGATTTTCGGCAGAAAAATTGAGTCTATTGTAAAAATAAATTGAAGTTTTTCACCTAAATGAAAATCCTTCGATGAAGAATCAGTTTTTAGTGCTATTAATAAAGAGTCAAAATTTCATTAAAATCCATCGAGTTGTTATTGAATTATAGTGGTCACCAACTTGACAAACATAATTTGGAGAAAAAGGCATTTAAAGATTTTTGATGTGGATACGGTATTATATTTTCGTAACATTTGGCGCTATATGGATGAAGCTAAACTTTTTTTATCTATTTTGATCCGCTGAATTCAAATTTCACCATTTTTTGTCGAAAAGTGAAGTATTCAATTCTTTATAGCCGATTGTTTAAACAAGTTTTCAAAAAGTTATAGTTTATCGAGATGAATTATTTTCTTTTCATATTTTGGACAATTGCACAACGAAAGTATTCTATAAAAAATCTTGCTAAAGCTTATAGTTTTTGAATCATAAATTTTTGAAAATTTCTAGAAAAGTTTTCCTATCTTACACTTAATTTATGTACTTATAGAAATACTAATTAAATAATTACTTACATTATTATATACAAGAAATGTTATCGTTAATACAATCATCACGTGATATTACAATTTTAAATCTCGAACCACGTGTGCTTACTGTCTGAAATTTCACATCCACATTACACTATTTTCCTATTACAAGATTCGAAATGGTCGTAATACAGAAACAAAGTTTATTATTTTATATTCAACTCAACTATCTTCAGGTACATCATCTTCTATGTCACATTTTAATTTTTTAGCTAATGAACTTGTAACACTTTCCTCACTTTCGCTGTTTTCGAATTGAAAACACTTGCCTTTTAACAGTACGCGATTTAAGAAGATTAATAGATCTCTGAAGTTTTCCTTCGTTACGATTCATAATAAAATAATCGAATAAGTTTTTGAACACAAATATAGTGATACATAACAAGATTATACAGTCAATTAATTCGTTTCTTTATTTTCAGCTTCCGATGTTCTTTTTTGTTGTTTCCACAAGACTATTCATAAAATATAATAGGCGTATCGAAAACGGTTGCTTGCTCCTTCTGTCCGCTACCAATCAATTGTAGAATGTCTCGGCAACTATTCATCGGATTACCTTCAAATTTTCAGAGAATATTTTCGAAATATCATACTCTTCAAGAAAATGCAAAAAAAATCAAATCCATTTTTTGAAAATCCTGACTGTATCTCACCCCTTAAAGTGTCCGAATAGTCCACGTCCAAAACAATCTTTATCTTTCTTCTGTTCAGCTTGAATAATACTAGTTTTTATTCTTTCCGCTGTCATTATTTATATTTCGACTTTCCCTACATGCTTATTTTATTTTTTACAAATTCACAATTATTGTCATTTTCTCGTAGTGCATCTACCAGATCTCCGATATAACTTATCGAGTCAGGTAATGTTCTCAACATATACTTTAATGTTTCTCGTTCATCAATTTTATTCCACTTGCATTCTTTAATTCATTAATCGCTTTTTTCGAATTCTGTGATAAATTAACTGGAGTCCTTAAAATCTTTCAACTTCATTCTATCTATGATAGTTTATTTCTTACACATATTTGTAGAGCCGATAATTCCTTGAAGTATAGATCGTCCAATTTTTTCATAATTTCCAAAGCCATATTTTTTTCACTCACAAGCTCTAATTGATCATTTGAAATACTACAATAAATATAGTTCATTGTTTTCAGATCTTGTTCCGGTCTGCTTGTTGTTCGTTTCCTCTTTTTCCTCTTGTTGCAGACTCGTCGCATTTTTTCTATTTTAAAAACAATAATATCCTCTTCTTTCAAATACTATAATTTTTACCACCAAATAGTTGAATTTTGATGCCATCGTTGTTGGCCATTTCGTTTGTGTCTATTTTTAAACCATTTTTCTTATCTTCCAACTTTGTTTCTTCTTTCTGTTGCTTAATTCGATAGTGTGCAGTACTTTAACACCGAATCCACTCGAAAGTTGCATAAATATTCAATTATTTCTTCTTTTGAAACTGTGTACACCCAACCGGGACCTTTTCATTTTAAATACTAATATTTTTTTACAACACCCATTGATAAGCTTTCCTAGATGCTTACTTGAGTTTCTTTTAAATCATAGTTTTTTGTAACCACGGATCTCTTCTTTTTCAACCATGCTCTGCTACCATGTTAAGGAAGGGTATCGTCATATTTAATTCTTCGTTGACGTCACAAACACTCGTTGTAAGAACAATACAAAATTAGAACGCCCCGCTGATCCTTCTTGTCACTGATATAAGTTACCGTCCAAGTGGGAAATGACGAGATTCATCGAAAGAAAAAAAATGAATATATTTCCTACATTGCCGGGTTTCTTGTGGTGTTGTCAATAATGTCTAGGCATTCTGTAGAATGCAGGCATTTTGTCGTTTACCGGTAACATATATATACATATAGATTTAAATGATTAATTTACAAATCCTTCGAAAACTATGAAAACGAAAATAAAATAATCACAAATAATGAATGCTCGTTATTATCTTTTACTGTTCTTGAAAAATAGATTTTCTGGTATGGTCTGGATCGGAGTGGGAAATTTATTAAATAGTATTAGAATTAAAAAAAATATTTTGTGAGAAATTGTCAAATGTGCCGACAGATGTCTCATAAATCTCGCAAGTTTCTTTTACTTCGATAGGTATAAAGTTAGAAATTTTGATTCCGTCAATTGGGTAGGCTGCTCGGTTCTCACCGCGCAGTTAGACGCAACCCTGACGCAACCCTTATTGGAATTGGAAAATGATGATTTCTTCACCATGTCACTTTCCTCTATGGATCTGTTGGGTTTAATTGTTTTCGTACAGTTTAAAAAGCGAAACAATGTATGTCAGGGAGCCTACCCCCATTTTAAATTTTCAACTAAAACATAAATAACTCTCTAAAGGAATTGACTGTTATTAAATTGCTGCAAGGTTTTCCTTACCGTCGCATATGTTTATATTTTCTCCGGCGTTACAGTCTTCTCTGGTGAATTGGATTTAGCTAAGAGTGAAGGAGAAAAGTAAAATTAAAATAGTTATTAACACTCGTGATTGTTGAAGCCAAATGAAAGTACAATACTTTATGAGGCTCGTCATGGAAAAGCCATGCGGTATAAAAACCCTAATTGTTATTCGTCTGCTCGTCAATAATGGTCAACCGCGGACAACGCATGTGGCCTCTACACCTACTTCTCGTACATCCTGATGGATATTCCGGGAATATAACAAGATTGATGGTATCTCACCAATAGGTTCGGGTTAGGAACGTCGGGCGGTGGTTCAAACGCAACCACTTCCTCATTTCTTCTCTCCTCCTTCGTTTACCATCTTTATGGTAAACCCTTTGGTACGATGATCCAAGTATATGGGATATACTTGTCCTTACAATAATTCGCTCACTGGTTGTCTCTGATATATCGTTGTAGGCGTCCTGCGGAAGAATAGAACGAGAGTTTTTTGATAATGGGCCCAACAGGGCGCACGTACTCGAGGTCCGAGTGGTGGGGGTACGAATGTTAGCACTTAATAACTCTCTATGACACTAGAGTGCGCATTATGAATACAAGATAATAGTTTACGATTGCTTCCGATCGTACAATATCGCTTGCTTTCCGTAAGGAGAAGTAAAACACTTTTTATGATAGTAATGTTGTTGCAAACTCCCCAAAATAAAACTAAAAATTCCTGACCGATAATAACATAGAAAAATGTGATGTAGATTTATCAGATCAAATGATAGCATATTCTACACACGTAGAAAAACCATCAAGTGTATGTATTATAAAATTAGCTTTAATGTTATTATTGAATACATCAATTTCAAACGCGACGATACTCTATAATCTAGTAACGAAAACAAAAATCAAGATATCAGAATTTGGAATGCATTCTGGCACTAAAATTTTGCAGGAAGCGTCATACAAAAATGTTAAACTATTTAGCATCAAAAATTGCTAAAAATCAGACCTAAAAAATATAATCACCTACTGTCGTTCAGATTGCATTGATGAGTCACATTTATGTTTAAAATGTTATAAAACAGTGCACCGTCCGTTACAAATTTGTTCTAATATTTTATTTAATAATGTTCTAATAAAAATTTTTAAGTTTTCTATATGTCGGAATCTTTCCGAAGTTTTGTATGTTAAACGGTAACACAAGAACAAGATAAGCGAAGTATCTTGTTATACGTGCAGAATAAATTTTTTTTCAAGAATTGTATTAAATGTTAATTAATTACATTATTACGTTACCTGCTGTGTAGATATACTCCCCCACTCGCTATATTTCCCTATTTCCCACTCTGCTCGCGCTTCTTCCGCTCCTCTTTAAAACATCCTATAACGAAATTAATTCGTACTGCGTTATACGAAAATCGCTTTATAGAAAACTCAGTGTTAACTTACTGTTTTCGATCGTGTTACCTAAAACTTAAATGTAATGGATTTGCATTTTAAGAAAAGAATAAGAATAGTAGGAAAAAGAAAGGAGAAAAAGAAAAGGGTTTATGTGTAAGAAAAATAGGGTAGAGAGGGTTTCTAAAAAAAGTCTGGTTCTCTCAACTTTTCCTTCCCATCCTCTTTTTCTGTTCCTTCTTTTTCTTTTTCCTTCTTATAATCGAATATTTAAATGATCATTTCGATTTCTTCCCGTCGAATTTATTTGCAATTTTATTCAATTACCTTGTTTACAGCTGTTTTTTTTTTTAGTAATTAAAATATTTTTTATCTATATTTTTTGATTTAAAATAAATTCATGCAAATATTAAGAATAGTTAAATTAAAACAAATAAATTAATAAATTATTATGAAGGATCTATTAATATTGTAATCGGACAATTCCGAAAATTTCTGAATAATTTTCAGACTAACTCTACAACTAATTATTATTGTAAGTAGTATTTCTAGTACTAATTAGTAGTAATTAAGAGTAAGAGATTGATTGTGTATTCTAGATAATTGTAAGAAGCTCGCGAGCATTCGGAGAGATATACTTTCGGGATATCGAATAATAGAGAAAAGTGGTGACGGATAAATCAATAAGAAAAGATTCTCTTTCTTTCACACAAAACCACCTTTCATTCCTCTTTCTACATTTGTACGTGGGCTCATTGCAGTAACGTTACGTCTATGGTCACGGCGGGACGCAAGAGAAGTCGTGCATCACCGTTGATTTATAAAGTAACGGGTGGAAGAAGAGGTGGAACGTCCGAAAGAGGCCGTTGACGAGGACTTGATGCGGGTCTTTTACAGGTGTCAATTTTTCCGATCGTTGACGTCAAACGAAATCTTGTTTCTTACGCTGCATCATCTCTCGATTATAATTGCAATAATAGAAATCTAAAAGTGACAGGGATGGAGGGTTTATAGAGAAAAAGGGGGATAGAAGATAAGAAATAAGAAAGAGATAGAAAATGATAAGGATGCCTATAGAAAAAAGAACCCTCGTTGAAACGTGTCCGCGCATATTTTCATCAAAGCGTCAGTAACATGTTGCATATTCGTTTGCTCATATGACATTTTCTCAAGATGCTTATGGAAAATAATAAGATAATGACACACACACAGAATATATATATATAAATTAAAAAAGGAAAAGAAAAGATTTCACAAATAGAGATTTCAGACGGAGGCTGAATCTTTCCTTGAGTATTCTTTTCCTTTGGGTTCTTTCTAACAGTTTCTAGTTCCTCCTTCGTTTATTTAAGATCACCCATCTTGTGTTATATATGTAGCCTCGATAAAACAGCTCGTGACAAGTCGTTCATTAGCAATTTGCTTTCTCGTTGCGGAGTCGAAGGGTAACATCATTTTCATAATCTTCTTCTTGTCTTTCTCCCTTTTTTTATCGCGAGTTCTCTTCTGCATGGAAACAAGTAAAGGAAGAAAAAAAGAGAAACAGACGCAGTGAAGGAAAGAAGAGTAGCAAAAACTAGTTCCGATGCAAAAGAGCATCAGCACAGATAGCAGCAGCAATAGCATTTGAAACTCTTGGATGATTCTTCGTAATTTGACATATTTCTTAAGTTCTTTATTTTCTAGCGAACGTATGCCTTTTCTCATTTTTTTCGTTGCTCAACGAGTACGAAAAATAATTTTAAAAACGTACTCACGCGTTACCGTTTTTCAATTTCCAAACCCTTTTTCTTATGACAGAATCTTCTCGCATCGGAGGTTTATAGCAATCTCTGCTGCAATCTGGAAAGTATTACCTGTTTCTCTTTTAATTTTTTTACGACAAAAAAAAGAAGACGAAAAGAAGGTAGAGAAAATGCCCTTTCTAAAAATAATTTGTCTTTCTCGACGTTTGCTGTCCTTGCTCTGTAAAAAAGACCAATAGAAACTGTAGCAGAAAAAAATGAAAAAAGAATTTAGAAGAAACGGACATAGTCTCGTACCTTTGTTGGGAAGGTAGATCCTATTACCGTAATACTTCACGCATGTTTTTCATCCGCGAGGTATCGGCAGCCAACGTATGTGGGTTCAAAAAATTGGCTGTACGGTTTCGTCTTTCACGCCCCTTGACGTCATTAGTGTGAACACACGAACTACCTCCTTACGCCACCAATCGAATTTTCTGGTTGGTGTACGATGATCAACGTTCAACCGACAATGGCACAGACTGAGCTTCCTGATTTGAATTTTTCGGATTGGAATTCGAGAACAAATCTTTACTAAAATATTCGATTCGTTATTCTGAGTGAAAAAAAATAGAATGTCCGCAGATCGATTTTGTATACAAAATTTCGAGTCACTAAATATATATTATTTTTATGACAAAATCTAATGTAATATAATATTTCAATTTTTAGACTTTGCTTTTCCAAATTTTGTCGATTTTCTAATCCTTAGTGAGATAGGTAAAAATTTAGTTTCTTTTCAGAAAAGTAATAATAAAAATTTGTAAACGATGTTATACGACTTAGAACATGAGACCGGGTAGAATACTTCATTATTTCTTCGCTTCCTATTCAAATTCACTCGTCGTTTTATTCTTTTTAATCTTTCCGATAAATACATTAAAGCGAGCAACATGATATACTATCTTGCATTGTTAAGGATACGATTAACGATACGCTTAATATAAACCGGAAACCAATAAAACTCATTGTTGTGTATCCTACGCAAGCGAGTGAGTGAGACATCTGGACCGTCTATCTCGAGCCGTGTCGACACGTATCGAGATATATCGGCAAATAAATTGTACTTATTAGTACTGACTGGGCTCAAACAATATATTTTAATTTATTTTTACCTTCCTCATACCTCATAAATAAACAATTCCAATCATCAACCGATAAGTGCATTTTCAACGACAAGAAAACCACCGGAGTACCGATACAAGGCGTCGGTAGTTCAACATTAATTAAAATTGATTTATTTTTAAAAAGTTTAAAAAAAAATTGTTTTCTTTAACAAAGTATTGACAAAAAAGATAATTATTATCTTTTGTTAAATTTCAATAATATAGGTGCCGCTGGTTTCAGTGTAAGGCCGACTTTAATCGGAATATCTTCAATTGATATTGGATTGTCGATTTGAACAATAAATTTTCTTAATACAGTAGCGACTATTGTCTTCATTTCGTTCATTGCAAATGTCTGACCTGTAATAGCGATATTAAATATATTTGTATTTTGTAGAATAATAGTTTGGAATAATATTTCAAGAATCTTTAAAAATGTGCTATTACCTATGCAATCTCTTTTTCCAGTGCTGAATGGTAAGAAATATTTGGGATTATAGTTGTTTTGTAAAAACCGATCAGGGTTAAATGTTAAAGGTTGTTTCCAATATTTTTCCATACGAAAGTATGTAAATATTGAGAAAAGTACAGAACTATTTTTTGGTATTGTCACATTCTCGTCCACTTCATAAAATAAATATATACATATTATTACTGAATAAAACAGTGATATGAATGGTAAAAAACTATATACGAATAGTCTTGGAGTATGTGTAAGAATACCTTCTATATCTTCGGAAATTTTTCGTCCAATAAAAGCGGCAGGAGGAAAGAGACGTAATGTCTCTCTGATAACTCGTTCCAAATATTTCATTTCTTTAATATCTTCAAGTGTAATAAGAATATCTTCCGGATCGCTTGAGCCGTACATTTGGTACAACTCTTCGTATATTTGTTGCTGCAATCAGAAATGAGAAAAACATAATACAAGGTTAGTATGACAATATATATAATTTTTTATGTAGTATTCAAGTGCCATCTGTACATACTTGAACTTCCGGAAATGTAGCAACCATTAAAAATAGAAAAGCAAGTGTTTCAGCAGTAGTGGTGCTTCCCTAAAAAAAGTAACACAAATTATTATTTAACATTAATTAATAAAATAAAATTGAATTTTATCTAGAATGAACTCAACTTACTGCAAAAATAATTGTTTTAATCTCATCACGAATATCTTTCTCCGAGTATTCTTTTGTTTCGTAAAATGATTTGAATAATAGGTCAAGAAATATATTTGTGTTTTTTCCTTTATCTAAAATAATAATAATATATTATTTAGGATTCTTATTAAAAAATTCTTATATCCATAAATTCATTAAAAATAGCATATTTTTTAAAAATAATTATTCTTACTTGCATCTAACTCTTGCAATTCTTCAGTAACTCTATTCTCTTCCATCGATTCTTTTTTTTTTTTATAATCTTGACGAATGAATGTTATACTTATTAGTAGGATATAATTTTGTTTAGAAATTGATTATTTAGGTAAATTAAGACAATTTCAAATAGGATAGATCTTTTTATTTATACCTCGCTCGTGATTTTATCAATGTGTAAAGTCAGTTCCTTTAGTCTTTTTCCTAAATATGAATTGTAAAATATAATATCTGGATGTAACCAGAATTGGAAAGCTCTTTTCATAATTATATCCATCGTTCTGAAGAAAAATAAAAGTCAATTAAAGAACAAATACAGAATAACTTTGCATTATATTATAAATATTAAAACATTCTATTTATTTTCTATTACTCTGATATATATTCATCAAGTTTACATTCCGGATTATTCTGCAAATCAAGATCACAGCTTAGAAAGCTATCTGTCAGTACAAAAAGAAAACATATTTTAATTAACTCACTAATATTTATACAAATATTTGAAGCATTTAAGAATTTCAAAACCTTACCAAATATTATATCCAAAGTACATAAATGTACATAATGTAGGGTATCTACATTTTTTCCGTTAGTACTATCTAAAATTGTAGCTAGTCTGTTTGAATTTTTTATTATCGAATCCATATAGGTTGAAAGAATTCCTTTTTTGAATACTGGATTTAAAATTTTTCGATGAATTTTCCATTTTAATGCTTCAAATAAAAGAATATTTCTTACTTAAATTTGTAAAATGTTTCTTTTTTATATGGACCGTTTATTTTCAAGGTAGTGGATGTCCAATTTCTATTGTTTCGAGTAAATCAAAGGTTTTCATATTAGGCAATTCAAAAATATTCATTAATTATGTAGGAGACGGTAAGCGTCGCCGTCTTATCTTTTGGGTCTGCCGACACAAAGACGCTATATATCTAATATCGGTTAGATTTTAAGTAACCTGATTCAACGGACGAAATAAAGGACGGTGTGAATGCGACGAATGAATGCACGGGCGAAAAAGAGTAGTGAGTGTTGAGCGTTGTAAGAGAGATGATCTGCGTTTTGTAATAACGATTAGAAATTGTAATAAAACTGTTTTTCCCATTAAAAATCCTACAAAATTGGGGGCTCAGCCGGGATTGAAGAGCTACAGCGTGCGAAGAGTAGGATTGCGGAAAAACAACAGCGAATACTGCGATAGCGAAATTGTGTGAACTTTTGCGATAGTGAATTGGTGTGAACCTTTGTGATAGTGAAGAATTAGCGTTGAACAGCGTGACAGAGAGTCGTGTGTGCGAAACAGTATAGAAGAAGAAAAAATCATGAGCGACGTACGTAAAGCGCCTTCGGAATTTTTGGTATCGGAATTGAAGGAGAAGTTGGCAGCTTTGGGACTTGCCACGACAGGTGTTAAAGGCGAGTTGATAGCTCGCCTTATGGAAGCTGATCCATCGGGAAATTGGGTAATAGGAGACAGTATTGCGAGGAGGGATGTCGAAGAAACGCGTAACACAACCGTAGCCGCGGTGAGTGAGAGTATAGATGAGCTTGCGCTTTTAAGACGAGAGATGGAAATCTTTCGAAAAGAGAAAGAGATAGCGGAACGAGAAGTAGAACTAGCGCGGAAGGAAATAGAGATCCTGCGAAGGACACAAAGTCCTGCTGTTGGCCAGTCGTACGGGTTGGAAGAGGCGAACCGGCCACCTGCGCAAACGGAGATAAATAAATTATCTTTAAAAGCTGTTACTGAATTGATTGGATACTTTGAAGGGGAGGCAGATGAGTTTACAATATGGGAAGACCACGTAAACTACCTGCGTGACATGTATCATTTGACCGAAGACCAGGCGAAAGTGATGATCGTACAGCGTTTAAAGGGGCGAGCGTTAGAGTGGTTTAGATCGCGGAGAGAATACTGCATCTCACAGTGGATGAACTTTTAGTTGAGTTGCGAAAAATGTTCCATCAGCGAATCAGCAAGATGACCTTACGAACGAGGTTCCAGGAACGTGTTTGGAAGCGTGACGAGTCTTTTAGCGATTACTTCCATGAGAAGATCATATTAGCGAACCGGATAGAGATCGACGAGGAAGAAATGATCGAATTCGTCATCGCTGGGATACCAGATCAATCGCTACGAGATCAAGCAAGGGTGCATGGTCATAAAAGGAAGGAATCCCTTCTGAGCGCGTTCGAGCATATATCGCTACAAGGACGCCCGCAACAGGCGAAGATGGATAACTCAACGACACGTCAAAGCAACATAGACGCTAGCGTTAGAAGAAAGATAAATAGCGTATCAGATAACCGTTTGAGGTGCAAAAATTGCGGTGCGATGAGTCATTTTAGCGAGGAATGCCCATATAAGAGTAGAGGTACGAAGTGCTTCGAATGTAGGGAATTTGGTCATATCGCGGTTAATTGCCCTAGAAACCGTATTACTAACAAAGATTCATGTAGTATCTCGCGATCGGTGCGTGGTAAGTATTACAAAGAAGTAGTAATAAATGGTCAGAAAATCGACGCGCTAATCGATACCGGAAGCGATATATCTCTAATGCGAGCCACACAATACATACAAATAGGATCGCCTAGATTGAAACCGAATGAGATCAGATTTCGTGGAATAGGCTCGGAGGACAATAAAACGTTAGGGGAATTCTTTGCGGGTATTGAGATTGATGGTAATCAATATACCATTGAAATTTCCGTGGTACCCGATACATTGATGCAGCATGCTGTTTTGATAGGAACTGATTTCTTAGATACGGTGGATATTAATATTAGAAAGGGAAAAATTGCAATTAGCAAACCGTCGGGAAGCGGGGAGAACAGCGAGGAAGTAGTCGAAATCTTAAAGATAGACTGTGTATATGATACGAATGAGCTAGATCTGTCGCACATTCCGTCGAGTGAGCATAAAAAATTGGTAGTAGACTTGATTAGTAACTATAATCTGGTGAAAGTGCGTGATGTTGGTGTTAAAATGAGTTTGATGCTAAAAGACGAAGAGCCAGTTTATCAGCGGCCAAGACGTTTACCTCCGTCGGAAAGGCAGGAGGTAGAGAATCACATCAGTGATTGGTTATCTAGCGGTATTATTCAACCATCGTTATCTGAGTACGCGAGTCCGGTTGTACTAGTAAAGAAAAAGGACGGTGGTACAAGGCTCTGCGCGGACTACCGAAAGATAAATAAGAAAATAGTGAAGGACCGTTATCCGCTTCCGTTGATTGACGATCAGTTGGACGCGCTTCAGAATGCAAATATTTTTAGTACGTTGGATTTGAAAAACGGGTTTTTCCATGTACCATTGGAACCGGAAAGCAGAAAATACACATCGTTTGTGGTTTGTGATGGGCAATACGAATTTTTATACGTGCCGTTTGGGTTATGCAATTCTCCCGCAGTTTTTCAAAAAGATCGCGATGAACTCAGAGATGCTGTTCGAGACCAGTTGCAGAAAGTGCAGCGGGAAAATATAAAAACATATAACAAACGACGTAAGAAAGCAAAACGATATAACGAGGATGACTTGGTGGCAATCAAGCGAACGCAATTGGCACCAGGCTTGAAGCTGGCATCGAAATACTCGGGTCCGTATCAGATAATAAAAGCCTTGCGTAATGATCGATATGTGGTGCGTAAGGTAGGCGAATCGGAGGGCCCTTTACAAACTTCTACATCGGCGGATCACATGAAACCGTGGGTCGAAAGTATAAACGTCGGATTGAGTGATAGTGAGTCGAGTGACGATTAGTGATTATTGTGGCAGACGTGTAAATGGATATGAGTAAATGGAATTGATGCGAATGAATGAATGTGAAACGAAACGGTATTTGAGGACAAATACCGCTGCAGAATGGCCGAGTGTAGGAGACGGTAAGCGTCGCCGTCTTATCTTTTGGGTCTGCCGACACAAAGACGCTATATATCTAATATCGGTTAGATTTTAAGTAACCTGATACAACGGACGAAATAAAGGACGGTGTGAATGCGACGAATGAATGCACGGGCGAAAAAGAGTAGTGAGTGTTGAGCGTTGTAAGAGAGAGGATCTGCGTTTTGTAATAACAATTAGAAATTGTAATAAAACTGTTTTTCCCATTAAAAATCCTACAATTATGTTAAGTCTTGCTTTGTATTTATTATTTTTTAGAATACGTAGCTTGAATATATAAATTTTTTTTAGGCTAATTAAACTAAAGCAATGTATATTTAGGGGCTACAAATAAACTTAAACCACTTTCAGAATTAGTCAATTGTTAAAATCGTTTAATTTTAATTTTGAAAAATCAAATATTACTTTAAAAAGAATATGAATTTAAATATCACTTTAAAATGTCAATATCAAAAAATTAAATCGAAATAGTATTTTTTATTTTGAACGTTATTTATATTGTTAAATTAAAAAAGATATTAGTTGTATTTACTTTTGCTCTTCATGTAGCAGTGTTTATAAATATTCCTGATCAACACGAGGTATATAGTGTAATGACTATTTGAAATTCTAATATTTGTTTTAAGTAATTGGTAATTTCGTAAGTCATCGTTATACAAAGGTACCATGGAGATTTTTTCAAATTTTGACGGTTTTCCCGGAAATATAGATGATAAATTAAAAATTTTTAATTCTGCGTCCTCTATCGCCATTTTATATAAAATAGTATATAATGCGCTTTTGCGCAACTTTATCAAACATTTTTGAGACTAATTTACCTTTCCTTTATCAATATTTTTTGTTATCTATTTTATTGTTGCGTTGTGCAAGTTTTTTGTTGAAACGAAAATTTCTCGTTTCATTCCAAATAAATTTAATTTACTATGTTGTATACATTACTTTTAATATCATAACAATCCTGTGGTCTGTACCAGAAATTATTTTTTCTTTTTATTTTTCCTTTTTTTTTCTTTTGAATCTATGAAAATTGGACCTATACCACTTTCATAATCAACGGTTACGTAATTGCTTTTTCCGCTTAACTTTAAATTGAACAAGACATCGGCATTTTCTAAGAAAGCAAGTATTAACAAGTTATAAATAAAATGTTAACACTAATTTAAGCATAAATTACGTGATATCTCTTTTTTTTTTAAATAGTCTTACACCATTTTCAAAATAAACGATCCATGTATTCATTAATTAAAAAATAAGAAACGAGAAATCCCTTTTATACGTATATATATTTGTGATTATGTAAACATTATAATGCTCAAATAACAAAATAAATAATACCTTCAACAGCACTCCTTTCTAACTTATACTTAGTAAAAACTTTATTGTAGTTTTATTTAGATAAATTATTTACTTTAATTAAATACGTTATATATGAACCGATAACTTACCTGGTGCAGTTAATAATCCGTCACCCAACACAGATTTAATGAAGTCATAGATCTGATTTTTCTCATAACTGTAAGAACTTTTTAATAGAATCTAAACAGATAACAAAAAATTTACCAGAAATTAAAACCAAATAATAAAAGAAATTTGAATTTGTAAAAACGTATTATAAGAAGTGTCACTAAATTTTATGAATCTTACTCTCATATGTTTAGGATCATCAACCATTATTGTTAGTTGTGAGCCTATCCAAAATCGCTGCGGTGATGGATAATTAGTAGAAACTTTTATCAAGGTATTAGTAATATCTAAAAATAAATTAATTAAAACCGTTTGTAAAAATGTATATGTTATAAATGTAGAATACAAATGTACCTTCAATACTACCAAAAAACAAATTCAAATTTCCGATTATAGGATAAGCTTTAGGTCCCGAGAATCTTTTGACCATGTTATATTCACGGAATTTATTTAATAAATATTCTATTATGTAGAATAATACAATTAATATTGCTGTTGAAACAATAACTGTAGTAATATATTCCATATTAAATTGAATGAATTAAAAAAATTATAAGAATAGTTAAATTTGTTTAAGAAAAATACTAAACCAACACTTGTAAGTTAGAAACTGCTATTTTGTTAACACTATGCGAAAAATTCTAGTATCATTGGCGTCTTAACATAAACTAAAAAGGAATTAACAAGCAAGCAGTCTCTTTTAAAATGTTCTAGATTTTACTCAGCCCTGATTTCAAGAACATCTACTACATGCATAGATAAAGTGAGATAAATAACTGATTTATATCAAATCCTTTATTCTGTCCGTATGAATAATACTTTTTTGCATAGTTGCAATTTATCTGTGTAATTTTGAAAATAAGAAGAAATAAATCAATGTTATATTCGTGGTTTCTTCCTAAAGAAATCTTTTTTTTTCTCTACCTTCTGCTTGACTTTGCATTATGCTAATAGATAAATGTAACATAAATTATTGGTTCGTTGTCGGATTGAAATGATTTTATTTTGTATTACTGTATAAATATATGTGCTAGTTTTAATTATTTAAGATTAAATACTCAGTTTTTCCTATTTGCAGAAATGTTAAATTAATGTTTTAGAAACATTTATATTTATTTCCTAGTCTTTGTCTTGTCCTGTTTTTTGTGTATTTTTATTACGTTTTTTAATATCTCATCTGTTAATAATTTATAACAAATAAGCTTGGAAATTATCGCATGAAATGTTTCTATTTCTTGCCTAGACAAACCAAATTTATTAGTAGTTTGATATTTTTCTGACGTTTTTTTCGTGTTAGTTTTCTTATATTTCGGGTCAAGATTTGTTTCCTGGAAACAGTGATTACACATTATTTCTCATACGTACAATAAAGTTTCAATCTTAACCTGCTCAATTCTAACTAAACTGCTATCGATTCTTTGTTATGGTTCTTTTAGATGATACATTATACTTTTTCATTATAATAGGAAAAATCTGAAATTCTTTTGTTTACGATTATTTTAATGCAAATCAGTAGTAAATATTTATTATTCTCCTCTATTGTATTTTTTAATAATTCATATTGACATCATATTTTAAATAAGGACTTTAAAAATTTGTTTAATAGTTTGTTTAGAAATTTGAATGAATGTTTAGGACGGTGTTAAGGATCGTGGTAAGATCACAGTCAAGTGTTCGGCGTGGCGTGAATTAGGACGAGAATTGCGGCTTCACAGTCAAAATACACTGACATGAGTGCACGATTAAAGAGACCGATGAGTGTGTTGAATGAGTTGACAAGAGTTACGACACTGATTTTACTTATCGCGATGAAACTCAAATGGAATCCGATCTTTTTGCACGTGGTTTCGGCACGTCCACGTGTTGAGCAGAGTGTAAATGGTGATGCACTGAATGAGTCTAATGCAAGTTGCGCACCAATTCAAAAATTGCACAAATGAGAGTTCAAAGTATAGAGCGAATTAGTTAAGAGAGCACTACAAAATTCGTTGAAAAAGAACTGATATTACCAAAATACGAAAAGCGTGTAATAGCGTTTGAGAAATTGACAAAACTATAATATCAGTCGATCTTTCGACGTGGCATGGTTCCAATCGTTTTGATGGCTATGCGCAGGTGCGCATGTTTGTGTAGTGGGGGTAATCGTATTTGTATAAAATGTGACTTTATACTTTCACTCCAAAAATGTTATAGCTTCTAAAATAACGAATCCAATGTGTGGCAAAATGGTGCCACTTCAATTCAAGTCACTTTAACCTAAAAACTGTGAAATGTTCTCTCTTACATAAGAAAAAATATTTTGCTTCAATGAATGTCTTACACGTTGATTTGCATTTGTCCTTTCATTTACCGTTCATCCAGCACATACTGTAATTACTGACAAACATTTAACAATTTTCTCGATAAATGTCACTCGAAGACCACATATCGGACGACATTGAATTCGTTTTTTTATAAGCTATAAGACCGTTTATAAGAGTGAATTCCTTTACACCCGGGACTTTTGCATCGTCCTCTGTTGTCCGTCAAAATTGGTCAACGTGCTTCTTCATTTCTTCTCACGTTTTGTACTAGAAGTACTGTATTTGGTCTTCTTTAAATATTTTTATGTAATCGTTTATCTCCATTGATGAAAACAGGGCGCCCCCTTTTCTTACGGCTTCCTTTATGCTCCTGACATAAATGGGATACATTGTTAGTTTTAAATTTCAATAAATTATATGAACACCTGGATCTTGCAGAATGTGTTAAACATTTTTGCTTATATGACAGCCAAGCATTGACTACCGTTAAATCCAGTAGGTGAAACATTATGCGTCGGTACCACTTTCTTGATCGAATATTTATTCGATATAATACTATCAATGAATCAACCAAGTCTACTAAACAAATGTGCTGGAACAAGCAAACTTTATCCTAAATATACGGAAATATGCCATATAAGCCCATTGTTACTACAATGTAAAGTAAAACTGCATCATAAAAAAGAAGTAACAAAATCATATATAATATTTTACCGGTGACTGGCACTGAACTTTCCGTTTAGACCGCGTAAGTCATCGGTTACTGACAAAATTTTTTTTTAATACTAACATAAGTAACGCGCGTGACCTGCGGGGATTTCTTTAAGAATTCGCGTTGCGCTCTACAGATTAAAGAAACCAATTCGATGGATGATAAATATCCTTCGTTTGATGGAAATGATTCCGAAGATGACATCGATGAACAGAACAACATAATATTAGTTATAAATATGAAAATATATTATTTCTTAATAGCGTAAGCAACTATTATTTCCTTTTATCAAATCCGTATCTCGACGAATAAAAAATACAAATACAAATTTCAATTACATTATTGTTATCGTCATTATACTTTGATATTTACTATTATTTATAAATAAGGTTTCCCTGTCGGCTAGGATGTTATTACCGGAGTAAATGTCTGCCGTATAAAATGTAGGATTCTAATACTATAACAAATAATATATTCAAATTTCAGATTTGTTAAAATACATTTAAAATTTGATTTTCTTTTTCACCTTCAAAAGTGTCTGTCATAACCTCAATACCGTCATAATTGTCCGTCATTATTGTTTTTGAATAATAGTGATAGTAAATAATTTAATATCCAAATGGAAGCCTTGGTAAAATGCTTTTGAGGTTGATCTTAATTTTGTACTTATGCTACCTGAGTAACGCTATATGTACCTTATATAATTCTTATGTATAGGAAAGAGAATGAAAATTATCACAAAATCTAGGCATTTAATCGAAAAAAGTTTCAAACAAAAGTTATAGAGAATTAAAAAATACATAAAAAATGTTATAAGGTTTATCTTCGTATCTGCAAAAATAAGCGAGAAGTATGGGAAAATAGATGGTAAAACATAATTGTAAGAGTGGGGACAAGTCCCACCTCTCTGTCGGTTTTTACACGCGAGCGAGCTAGTATGCGTGCGAGCGTTCGTGTGTACTAATCCGAAAAAACTTTCTATTTGTTTGGGCAATAGTGAATATTTTTTGTCTTGGCCTTCGATTGTTGAGCGTTCTGTATACGAGTGCGAGTGAGACAAGAAACCGATAATTTCTTTCTTTCTATTTTTTCTTTCGGTAGTGTAGGATTCGTGAGAAAAAATTGGGCCGTTGGACTGACTTCACCGGGACTTGAAACCGGATCTTCCACTTTAAGGGCGACTGCTCTTTAACCATTGATCTATCCAGAGTCCACCGTCCAATCTCCTCACGAATGTCCATTTTAAGTTTTTGGCTTGAGGCGCTCGCATCCCACAGTAGTAAGCATTTTTTGTTTTGGCCATCTAATGTCAAGCGTTCTGTATATCAATATATATCGGCGTATAAGCGCGGCGTTTTTAAATCGAATCTTGATGCTTATGGCACGCTGTTTCTTTATTTATTGTCAAAAATAATGAACCTTGAAAAAAAAAAAAAACAATAATTCTTTCTAATTTTCTTAATAAAATTTATATTAAAATTTTTTCTTTCTTTTTAATTTTTTCTTAATAAATTTTTCTTAATAAAATTTATGTCGTAAGCCAAAAATAAATTCGCACTGCCTATAATGCAAATGAATTTTTTTTTTAATTATATTTTCTATAAAATTATTATAAAATACTATTGAAAAAATAGAAAAAAAATTTATTAACGTATTCTTTTGGCTGTAGTAGTGTAGTGGCCACAGTAGCTACAGTGTGTGTATGTTTTTCACGTCGCCGATACCTATATCTTATCTTGACAGCGATAATAAGTATGTTTACCTTCATTTCTTTCTTTTTCTCTTCGTTCTTCTTCTTTGCTTTCTTATTTCTTTTTTTCCTTATTATGAAGTAAGCTTAATAAATTTTTTTTCTATTTTTTCAATAATATTTTATAATAATTTTATAGAAATATAATTAAAAAAAATGCATTTGTATTATAGGCAGTGCGAATTTATTTTTGGCTTACGATATCAATTTTATTAAGAAAAATTTATTAAGAAAAAATTAAAAAGAAAGAAAAATTTAATATAAATTTTATTAAGAAAAATTTATTAGGAAAAAAAAATTAAAAAGAAAGAAAAAATTTTAATACAAATTTTATTAAGAAAATTAGAAAGAATTATATATAATAATGTAATTGAAATTTGTATTTGTATTTTTTATTCGTCGAGATACGGATTTGATAAAAGGAAATAATAGTTGCTTACGCTATTAAGAAATAATATATTTTCATATTTATAACTAATATTATGTTGTTCTGTTCATCGATGTCATCTCCGGAATCATTTCCATCAAACGAAGGATATTTATCATCCATCGAATTGGTTTCTTTAATCTGTAGAGCGCAACGCGAATTCTTAAAGAAATCCCCGCAGGTCACGCGCGTTACTTATGTTAGTATTAAACAAAAATTTTGTCAGTCACCGGTGACTTACGCGGTCTAAACGGAAAGTTCAGTGCCAGTCACCGGTAAAATATTATATATGATTTTGTTACTTCTTTTTTATGATGTAGTTTTACTTTACATTGTAGTAACAATGGGCTTTTATGGCATATTTCCGTATATTTAGGATAAAGTTTGCTTGTTCCAGCACATTTGTTTAATAGACTTGGTTGATTCATTGATAGTATTATATCGAATAAATATTCGATCAAGAAAGTGGTACCGACGCATAATGTTTCACCTACTGGATTTAACGGTAGTCAATGCTTGGCTGTCATATAAGCAAAAATGTTTAACGCATTCTGCAAGGTCCAGGTGTTCATATAATTTATTGAAATTTAAAACTAACAATGTATCCCATTTATGTCAGGAGCATAAAGGAAACCGTAAGAAAAGGGGGCGCCCTGTTTCATCAATGGAGATAAACGATTACATAAAAATATTTAAAGAAGACCAAATACAGTACTTCTAGTACAAAACGTGAGAAGAAATGAAGAAGCACGTTGACCAATTTTGACGGACAACAGAGGACGATGCAAAAGTCCCGGGTGTAAAGGAATTCACTCTTATAAACGGTCTTATAGCTTATAAAAAAACGAATTCAATGTCGTCCGATATGTGGTCTTCGAGTGACATTTATCGAGAAAATTGTTAAATGTTTGTCAGTAATTACAGTATGTGCTGGATGAACGGTAAATGAAAGGACAAATGCAAATCAACGTGTAAGACATTCATTGAAGCAAAATATTTTTTCTTATGTAAGAGAGAACATTTCACAGTTTTTAGGTTAAAGTGACTTGAATTGAAGTGGCACCATTTTGCCACACATTGGATTCGTTTTTTTAGAATTTATAAAATTGTTGCAGTGAAAATATGAAGTCCCATTTAATAAAAATACGATGACACTAAAATCTCGAAACAAATTGCCGTGAGAAAAAAATTCGTCCCATCACCGTATTGCCAGCTTCGAACAGAATATTTTCTTTCTCTGATAATTTTTTCTATCATAGGAAATAATCGATATATTTAAGGTGGTCTTATTCTTCTATCTATAATATATATACATTAATTCTTTTTTTTATTACTTATTTCTTCTTACTCTAGAAGAAATAAAATAAATTTAATTAAACATATACTTTTTAAATTAACAAAAATAAACATTAAAAAGAAAAACATAATTTTCCCAGTCGAGTAATCGATCCAACGACATCAATCATTTCAATCTGATAACTAGTAGATAATTTAGAATAAAATTATCTATTAGCATAAAATAATGACAAACAGAAAAATAAGAAGTTAACAGATTAAAAAAAACTGAAAAGATATCTTTAAGAAAAACCACTTATATAAAATTTTACTTATTTTAATCTTTAAAATTACGTAGATTATAGACAGCAAATATGCAAACTAGTATTATTCTTACGAATAGAATAAATGAATAATTATAAGTCAGTTTTTTGTCTCACTTTATCTATGCATGTAGTAGATGTTCTTGAAATCAGGGCTGAGTAAAATCTAGAACATTTTAAAAGAGACTGCTTGCTTGTTAATTCCTTTTTAGTTTATGTTAAGACGCCAATGATACTAGAATTTTTCGCATAGTGTTAACAAAATAGCAGTTTCTAACTTACAAGTGTTGGTTTAGTATTTTTCTTAAACAAATTTAACTATTCTTATAATTTTTTTAATTCATTCAATTTAATATGGAATATATTACTACAGTTATTGTTTCAACAGCAATATTAATTGTATTATTCTACATAATAGAATATTTATTAAATAAATTCCGTGAATATAACATGGTCAAAAGATTCTCGGGACCTAAAGCTTATCCTATAATCGGAAATTTGAATTTGTTTTTTGGTAGTATTGAAGGTACATTTGTATTCTACATTTATAATATATACATTTTTACAAACGGTTTTAATTAATTTATTTTTAGATATTACTAATACCTTGATAAAAGTTTCTACTAATTATCCATCACCGCAGCGATTTTGGATAGGCTCACAACTAACAATAATGGTTGATGATCCTAAACATATGAGAGTAAGATTCATAAAATTTAGTGACACTTCTTACAATACGTTTTTACAAATTCAAATTTCTTTTATTATTTGGTTTTAATTTCTGGTAAATTTTTTGTTATCTGTTTAGATTCTATTAAAAAGTTCTTACAGTTATGAGAAAAATCAGACCTATGACTTCATTAAATCTGAGTTGGGTGACGGATTATTAACTGCACCAGGTAAGTTATCGGTTCATATATTACGTATTTAATTAAAGTAAATAATTTATCTAAATAAGACTACAATAAAGTTTTTACTAAGTATAAGTTAGAAAGGAGTGCTGTTGAAGGTATTATTTACTTTGTTATTTGAGCATTATAATGTTTACATATTCACAAATATATATACGTATAAAAGGGATTTCTCGTTTCTTATTTTTTAATTAATGAATACATGGATCGTTTATTTTGAAAATGGTGTAAGACTATTTAAAAAGAAAGAGATATCACGTAATTTATGCTTAAATTAGTGCAAACATATTATTTATAACTTGTTAATACTTGCTTTCTTAGAAAATGCCGATGTCTTGTTCAATTTAAAATTAAGCGGTAAAAGCAATTACGTACCGATGATTATGAAAGTGGTATTGGTCCAATTTTCATAGATGTAAGAGAAAAAAAAAGAAAAATAAAAAGAAAAAATAATTTCTCGTACAGACCACAGGATTGTTATGATATTAAAAAGTAATGTATAGAACATAGTAAATTAAATTTATTTGGAATGAAACGAGAAAATTTCGTTTCAACAAAAAACTTGCACAACGCAACAATAAAATAGATAACAAAAAATATTGATAAAGGAAAGGTAAATTAGTCTCAAATATGTTTGATAAAGTTGCGCAAAAGCGCATTATATACTATTTTATATAAAATGGCGATGGAGGACGCAGAATTAAAAATTTTTAATTTATCATCTATATTTCCGGGAAAACCGTCAAAATTTTAAAAAATCTCCATGGTACCTTTGTATAACGATGACTTACGAAATTACCAATTACTTAAAACAAATATTAGAATTTCAAATAGCCATTACACTATATACCTCGTGTTGATCAGGAATATTTATAAACACTGCTACATGAAGAGCAAAAGTAAATACAACTAATATCTTTTTTAATTTAACAATATAAATAACGTTCAAAATAAAAAATACTATTTCGATTTTATTTTTTGATATTGACATTTTAAAGTGATACTTAAATTTGATATTCTTTTTAAGGTAATATTTGATTTTTCAAAATTAAAATTAAACGATTTTAACAATTGACTAATTCTGAAAGTGGTTTAAGTTTATTTGTAGCCCCTAAATATACATTGCTTTAGTTTAATTAGCCTAAAAAAAATTTATATATTCAAGCTACGTATTCAAAAAAAATAATAAATACAAAGCAAGA
Organism: Polistes fuscatus; assembly: GCF_010416935.1. Taxonomy (NCBI): domain Eukaryota; kingdom Metazoa; phylum Arthropoda; class Insecta; order Hymenoptera; family Vespidae; genus Polistes; species Polistes fuscatus. Next base: position 36,695 of record NW_025113155.1, on the reverse strand, counting down.
CATAACATAATTAATGAATATTTTTGAATTGCCTATTATGTAAACCTTTGATTTTCTCGAAACAATAGAAATTGGACATCCACTACCTTGAAAATAAACGGTCCATATAAAAAGAAACATTTTACAAATTTAAGTAAGAAATATTCTTTTATTTGAAGCATTAAAATGGAAAATTCATCGAAAAATTTTAAATCCAGTATTCAAACAAGGAATTCTTTCAACCTATATGGATTCGATAATAAAAAATTCAAACAGACTATCTACAATTTTAGATAGTACTAACGGAAAAAATGTAGATACCCTACATTATGTACATTTATGTACTTTGGATATAATATATGGTACGGTTTTGAAATTTTTAAATGCTTCAAATATTTGTATAAATATAAGTAAGTTAATTAAAATATGTTTTCTTTCTGTACTGAGACAGATAGCTTTTTAGGTCGTGATCTTGATTTGCAGAACAATCCCGAATGCAAACTTGATGAATATATGTCAGAGTAATAAACAATAATTAAAATATTTTAATATTTATAATATAATGCAAAGTTATTCTGTATTTGTTTTTTTATTGACTTTTATTCTTATTCAGATCGATGGATATTACTTTTCAAAGGATCGTCAAAGTCTGGTTATATCCTAATATCATTTTTAACAATTCATCTATGGGAAAAAGATTTCAGGAACTTATTTCTCACTTTAATAAAATCACGAACGAGGTATAAATAAGAAGATTATTCTTATTTTAAATTATTTAATTTTATCGAAATATTCCATAGCCTAAACAAAATAATATTTTACTAATGTATATAAATTTCATTCGTCAAGATTATACGGGAAAAAAAAGAGTCAATGCAAAAAGATAAAATTACTCCAGAATTGGAAGCGTCAGATGCAAGTAAGTGTAACAGTTTAAAAACAAGTTTTATTGTTGATCAATTTACGAATAGAAAACTTTTATAATAATGCTAAATAATAAATTATATTTTTCTGAATAAAGGACAACATACAAGTACATTTCTTGATTTGCTATTTAAATCATTTTACGAGACAGGAGAATATTCGGAACAAGATATTCGTGATGAAATTCATACAATGGTTTTTGCAGTAAGTTTAATTTATTTTCGATTGTTTACCAATTTTTTTTATTCAATAAAAGTGAAATATATTTTGTAATACGTTTTAGGGAAGCGACACTACATCTGGAACACTTACTTTTCTATTCTTAATGCTTGCCACATTTCCGGAAGTTCAAGTATGCACAGATGGCATTGAATAGTATATAAAAAATCAAATATATTTTTATACTAACATTTTATTATATTTTTCTCATTTCTGATTGCAGCAACGAGCATACGAAGAGTTGTACCAAATGTACGGCTCAAGCGATCCCGAAAATGTTCCTATTACACTTGAAGATATTAAAAAAATGAAGTATTTGGAGCGTGTTATCAAGGAAACATTACGTCTATTCCCTGCTGGTCCTATCATTGGTCGAGTTTTACAAGATGATTTGAGAGGTATTCCTACATATACTACATGACTACATGTATATATTTTTTACCATTCGCATTATTATTTTATGTACTAATTATATGTGTTTATTTATTTTATTAAGTGAACGAGAATGTGGTAATACCGAAAGATTGTTCTCTAATGCTTGTTATATTTACACTTCATCGAAACGATAAATATTGGAAGGACCCTTTAACATTCAATCCTGATCGATTTTTACCAGGCAATTACAATCCCAAATGTTTTTTACCATTCAGTTCTGGAAGAAGAGACTGCATAGGTAATACCACATTTTTATAGATTCTTGAATTCATATTCGAAAGAGTTATTTTGCAAAATACATATGTATTTAATATCACTTTTACAGGTCAAACATTTGCAATGATCGAAATGAAAGGAATAGTGTCTACAACATTGAGAAAATTTGTTGTACGAATAGACAATCCAGTAGTAATTGAAGATATTAGCCTGAAATATAACCCTACTTTGAAACCAACAAAACCTGTATTTTTGAGATTTTACAAAAGATAATATTTGACATTTTTTGTCAATACTCTATTAAGGGGTTATACGCAGTTAGGATTTTCAAAAAATCGATTTTTTTTTTTTGCCTTTTCGGAATGTACATATATTTAAGTATATTCTCTGAAAATTTCAAATCGATTCGACAAATATTCTTCACTTCATGTAAGCTGCAAACAAAAATTTTTAACTATGTGTAAACGTCTCTTTGAAACTTTAAACGCGTTTTTCTCAAAATGGTATTTTCAAAGTCGGTGATCTCAATTTTTCAAAAACGGCTTAACCGATCGGTTTTAAATTTTTACACAATCTTCTTAGATATATTCCTCGGGTATTAAGTATAAGGAATAATTTTTAAAAAAATTTATTACTATTTTTTTGTAACAATTTAGAGCGAAAATTTTAGTCAAAAACAACAACTTTTTTTCAAATAGACGCCATTTTGTCAAAAATCAAAATTTTTATTATTCCTTGGTTTTAATACCTGCATTAATCTATCCTTTAAAAGAATCCACCATATTTTTTAATTTCGGATAATCCAAACCGCCAAAATGGAGATCACCGCCAAACGTCTTTTTTTAGAGGACGTTCAGGAAATCATCTACAGGAGCAGTGCAGATTAATATTTTTACAGAATCGACGCGCTATTGTATTCTCAAAAGTTCACTCTATTTGAATTACCAACAATTTTTTTTGAGAAATAAAAACTGTTTCTAGAAAAAATTCATGAAAATACGTCTTTTTCGAGCCTCGCAACTGCGTATAACCCCTTAATACTAATAATAATATGGTAAATAAAAAAAAAATATGTATTCGAATGTGTCTCTAGCGAAAAGTAAACTCCCAGTATTTCTTGATTATCGCAATCGACATTATCGAAAAGAAATTTTCAATTCCATCGAGCCTGCGTGGATGAATAAATATATAAATTCGTGTGAAAGATATTAGGAGCTAAATATTCGCTGCATTTCGACAAAACTCTAAGAAAACGCTGATGTAAATCTTACGCAATCTCGGCGCAATCCTGAAAAAACGCTGATGCGCGATTAAATGTAAATTTTTCTATCACATTAATTTATCATTTCGATAAGATAAAAAAAACTATATACTATATCTCGAATAATTAAAATTGATCAACATATTGCATTTCCAATAATGTAAAACATTGTTTTCTCAATCTTATCATAATCAATATACTTTTTGCTATTCTTCTGATTTCTTTGAATTATTTAACAATTTTTTATTAGTATAATTCATAGCCAAATAGATATAGCTTCAAAAAGATAAAAAAACAAGACTGCTTTGAAGATAAATGATGTATATTATATCTATTTATATTCTCTAATATTGAACTTGACATATATTATATATTGCATATATGTAAACGAGTATTCAAACGCAAACAATAGATGAATTATTAAAAGTTAGCTTTTTGTCTCATTTTATTCACACGTATTACGGTGTTCTTGATATCTGATGCAAACAAGGAGGACGCTCGGACCAATGGGACGCATTCTCCCCTTCCGTAGCGTCTTTTTCGGAAAAAGCAGCGATTCCTTTTCCAGGGACAAAAAGCGTGCCTAGTTATATTAGGAAATTTTGAATTTAAGAGACCGAAGGGCAGAAAAATAAATAACTAAACGAACTAAGCCTCAAAATTAATTAGAAGTAGATAGAGAGGAACTGAGTAATGTAAGAAGTAAACTTTTTACAGTGTTAATAAATGAAAGTTATTTTATTCCAACGATTATTGTCATTTTAATTATTGAATGAATTTACCTTTCCAAAATAATGAAAGATGCAATATTATCGATAGACTGAAAAAAATATTTTAAATCAGACAAATTGTAAAGCAGAAAAGAAAAAGAAGAAAATATTAAAAAAAAAAAACTCACACAGCACTGAAGTAAGCAATTTTATCGTTTAATTGGAAAATCAAAGTTTTTGCTGTTGCTTTTCAAAAGCAATGTATGCCATTTTAATTATCTGTAAGGTTCTGAGAAATATGCTTAGTTTGTGAAATTATTTTCTTTAGAAGCTCGTAAAAGTGCGAAAAGCCAGAAATTTGCTCATGTAATGTACCACGTATAAAAATGAAATAAGACCTTTCATAAATTGTTCATTTAAGGAAGTACAGTTATAACGAATAGCTTTCACTTTTGTCGTAATATACGAGAACAAATGGCTATCAGTGAAATGCATCCAGTATCGACTAATGCAAAAAAGGATAACCTCTTGCGAATACAATCCTAGTCCGATTTGTGTAACAAAACCTTTGTTTGTAATACAAATATGTTTGGGAATCACGCTTATTGAAAGAGGAGCGAGTTTCCCGGGCCATCGAACGATTGAGGCACTTCCCTAGTAATTTATTTTTCAAAGCATTTTATAGGGCTCTCTTAACTAATCCGCTTTATTCATTGAGCACTCATCTTGACGATTGTTGAATTGGTGCTCAATTTGCATAAGACTCATTCAATGGATCATCCATCATTTACACTCTGCTCAACCACGTGCATTGAAAATCGCAAGGCCATCGCATTCCACTCGAGTCGCGTCGCGATAAATATAATCAGTGTCGTAACTCTTATCAAATTATTCAACACACTCATCGGTCTCTTTAATCGTGCACTCATGTCACGCCATGCTGAACTTGACTGTGACCTTACCACGATCCTTGACACTGTCATAAACATTCATTCAAATTTCTAAACAAACTATTAAACAAATTTTTAAAGTCCTTGTTTAAAATATGATGTCAATATGTATTATAAAAAAATACAATAGAGGAGAATAATAAATATTTACTACTGATTTGCATTAAAATATTCGTAAAAAAAAGAATTTCAGATTTTTCCTATTATAATGAAAAAGTATAATGTATCGTCTAAAAGAACCATAACAAAGAATCGATAGCAGTTTAGTTAGAATTGAGCAGGTTAAGATTGAAACTTTATTGTACGTATGAGAAATAATGTGTAATCACTGTTTCCAGGAAACAAATCTTGACCCGAAATATAAGAAATCTAACACGAAAAAAACGTCAGAAAAATATCAAACTACTAATAAATTTGGTTTGTCTAGGCAAGAAATAGAAACATTTCATGCAATAATTTCCAAGCTTATTTGTTATAAATTATTAACAGATGAGATATTAAAAAACGTAATAAAAATACACAAAAAACAGGACAAGACAAAGACTAGGAAATAAATATAAATGTTTCTAAAACATTAATTAAACATTTCTGCAAATAGGAAAAACTAAGTATTTAATCTTAAATAATTAAAACTAGCACATATATTTATACAGTAATACAAAATAAAATCATTTCAATCCGACAACGAACCAATAATTTATGTTACATTTATCTATTAGCATAATGCAAAGTCAAGCAGAAGGTAGAGAAAAAAAAAGATTTCTTTAGGAAGAAACCACGAATATAACATTGATTTATTTCTTCTTATTTTCAAAATTACATAGATAAATTGCAACTATGCAAAAAAGTATTATTCATACGGACAGAATAAAGGATTTGATATAAATCAGTTATTTGTCTCACTTTATCTATGCATGTAGTAGATGTTCTTGAAATCAGGGCTGAGTAAAATCTAGAACATTTTAAAAGAGACTGCTTGCTTGTTAATTCCTTTTTAGTTTATGTTAAGACGCCAATGATACTAGAATTTTTCGCATAGTGTTAACAAAATAGCAGTTTCTAACTTACAAGTGTTGGTTTAGTATTTTTCTTAAACAAATTTAACTATTCTTATAATTTTTTTAATTCATTCAATTTAATATGGAATATATTACTACAGTTATTGTTTCAACAGCAATATTAATTGTATTATTCTACATAATAGAATATTTATTAAATAAATTCCGTGAATATAACATGGTCAAAAGATTTCGGGACCTAAAGCTTATCCTATAATCGGAAATTTGAATTTGTTTTTTGGTAGTATTGAAGGTACATTTGTATTCTACATTTATAATATATACATTTTTACAAACGGTTTTAATTAATTTATTTTTAGATATTACTAATACCTTGATAAAAGTTTCTATAATACTAATTATCCATCACCGCAGCGATTTTGGATAGGCTCACAACTAACAATAATGGTTGATGATCCTAAACATATGAGAGTAAGATTCATAAAATTTAGTGACACTTCTTACAATACGTTTTTACAAATTCAAATTTCTTTATTATTTGGTTTTAATTTCTGGTAATTTTTTGTTATCTGTTTAGATTCTATTAAAAAGTTCTTACAGTTATGAGAAAAATCAGACCTATGACTTCATTAAATCTGAGTTGGGTGACGGATTATTAACTGCACCAGGTAAGTTATCGGTTCATATATTACGTATTTAATTAAAGTAAATAATTTATCTAAATAAGACTACAATAAAGTTTTTACTAAGTATAAGTTAGAAAGGAGTGCTGTTGAAGGTATTATTTACTTTGTTATTTGAGCATTATAATGTTTACATATTCACAAATATATATACGTATAAAAGGGATTTCTCGTTTCTTATTTTTTAATTAATGAATACATGGATCGTTTATTTTGAAAATGGTGTAAGACTATTTAAAAAAAAAGAGATATCACGTAATTTATGCTTAAATTAGTGCAAACATTATTTATAACTTGTTAATACTTGCTTTCTTAGAAAATGCCGATGTCTTGTTCAATTTAAAATTAAGCGGTAAAAGCAATTACGTACCGATGATTATGAAAGTGGTATTGGTCCAATTTTCATAGATGTAAGAGAAAAAAAAAGAAAAATAAAAAGAAAAAATAATTTCTCGTACAGACCACAGGATTGTTATGATATTAAAAAGTAATGTATAGAACATAGTAAATTAAATTTATTTGGAATGAAACGAGAAAATTTCGTTTCAACAAAAAACTTGCACAACGCAACAATAAAATAGATAACAAAAAATATTGATAAAGGAAAGGTAAATTAGTCTCAAATATGTTTGATAAAGTTGCGCAAAAGCGCATTATATACTATTTTATATAAAATGGCGATGGAGGACGCAGAATTAAAAATTTTTAATTTATCATCTACATTTCCGGGAAAACCGTCAAAATTTGAAAAAATCTCCATGGTACCTTTGTATAACGATGACTTACGAAATTACCTATTACTTAAAACAAATATTAGAATTTCAAATAGTCATTACACTATATACCTCGTGTTGATCAGGAATATTTATAAACACTGATACATGAAGAGCAAAAGTAAATACAACTAATATCTTTTTTAATTTAACTATATAAATAACGTTCAAAATAGAAAATACTATTTCGATTTTATTTTTTGATATTGACATTTTAAAGTGATATTTAAATTTGATATTCTTTTTAAAGTAATATTTGATTTTTCAAAATTAAAATTAAACGATTTTAACAATTGACTAATTCTGAAAGTGGTTTAAGTTTATTTGTAGCCCCTAAATATACATTGCTTTAGTTGGGTCACCACCCATCCAAATACTAATCGTACTCATCGCTGCTTTACTTAAATGATCGAGCGAGAACTAATGCTGTAACCGCCCCATGGCTGTGACGTGTGAAGTAATTCGATATATCTCTCTTATATTTAGTGTGGACTGATATCTATATTTTGATATTTTCTTTTCCTTTTTTTTATTCTTTCCTATATATATATATAATAATAATTATTCTTTTTTTTTAAGTTATTTTTTTTCTTTGAAGTTTTTTTTTGAAGTTATTTTTGAGGTTATTGAAGTTATATTCGTTTTGGTACGACAAAGAAGTATAATTTCTTACGTGCGTACATAAGTACACACACCAGTTTTTTGCATGAAATATTTAATGATTAAAGTATATATAATTGTTATTTATTATTATTAAAGTTGTATATATTTTTATTGTGTTTACTAGGTAAAAAATAAAATGATAACTGTTATTCTACAAAATAATCGTCTCTAAATATTTGCGCAAGATTTTAAAAATTTTATTATTATATTTCTAATTTTCTTTGTGATAACTTTCGTTCTCTTTCTTTTAAATAATTAAAAATTAATATAAGCGTTAAAAAAATTTTTTAAATTTATAGATATAAAAAACTAATAAAAAAATAGTTCTCCTAGAAGAATCGAACACTAAACCTATCGATGCAACAGACGAGAACACTACTACCAAAGCAATTACGTCCCTTAATATATAGTTGAATTTATAAGAATATAAACATCGTTATAACAGAATATTAACACCGTTCGGACCGTGAGAGTCGTTCCGCGAAGATGCAGAGGAAAGAATCATTCTTCTCACTCAAAAGTAATAACTTCATATGACATTTAAAAATAAACATATGTGTGTGTGTGAGGTGTGTGATACTTTGACTTCTACGAATAAATTCAAATATCCTCATTATAACCAATTTACCGATAAAAGTAATTTAAGTATCACTCGAGTTATTTTGTAATATACTGAATTTTTATTTTAATGTGTTTATTTTTCAGTCTATTTGTGAAATTGCATCTTTTATAGTTAGGAATACGAATACCGATATCTTAATAAAAAACTAGAAACGTATAGTATTAAGAATTTATTTTTAATTTGTACGGTTAATTATATATTACAATTGTTTGATTAGTAACATAATAATGACAACAATGATAAATATTACCTCTTTTTAAATCTCAAGAATACAGTTTCAGCCGGTTTCGTAGTAATAATGAGTTTTAGGTTAACATTTTCAACTGGTATAGGTTCGTCTATTTGAACAATAAATTTTCTCAATACAGTAGCAGCTATTGCCTTCATTTCGGTCAAAGCAAATATTGTACCTGAAAAAGCAATATTCAATAAAAATGTACTTAGCCGATCGACCGTTTAGAATACTATTTTAAGATCGCATAAACATGTGCTTTTACCTATGCATCCTCTTTTCCCAATGCTGAACGGAATAAAACATTTAGAGTTATATTTTCCTGGTAAAAACCGATTCGGGTTAAATCTTAAAGGATCAGCCCAATATTTTTCTTTTCGGTGTAGTGAAAATATCGTAAAAATTACCTGACAGTTTTTTGGTAATATCACATTGTCGTTCACTTAATAAAATACATAAATACATATTATTACTACATAAGACTGTAATGTCAGTGGGAAAAAAAAATAAACAATAAAAATTTTATTATATATAAAAATACCTTTTGTATCGCGCTGTAGTGTTCGCCCAATAACTAGTGTAGGTGGGAAAAGACGTAACGTCTCCTTGATGACTCGTTCTAAATATTTCATTTTCTTAGTATCTTCCATTGTAATAGGAACACTTATAGGATCGCTTGAGTCGTACATATTGTACAACTCTTCGTATACTTGATTCTGGAATCGAAAAAGCCGAATAGATGATACAAATTTTGTATGAAAATATAATTGATTTTTAAATGATAATAAATAATAATGCATAAGTGGTATCTGAGCGTACTTGAATGTCCGGAAACGTGGCTAACATTAAAAATAAAAATGTTAGCGTATTAGCGGTAGTATCACTTCCCTAAAAATAAATACAAATTGTTTTTTACTCTTACTGAATGAAAAAAAAAATTTTAAATAATCTTAAATAAATTCATCTTACTGTAAAAACCATTGTATTTATTTCATCACGAATATCTGCCTCCGAATATTCTCCAGTCTCGTAAAAGGATTTAAATATTGCATCTAAAAATGGACTGGTATCTTTTTCTTTATTTAAAGGAGAATAATAATATTTTATTTATTGTTATTATAAAAGGTATTCATCCATAAATTCATAACTAAAAGAATATTTTTTAAAATGATTATTCTTACTTGCATGTGGATCTTTTCCTTCTCGGGTAAAGTTATCTTTATTCATTGAATCCTTTTTTTTCCTTATAATCTTAACGAATATAAAAGTTATATAATATACATGAATAAATTATTATTTTATTTCAAACTAATATATTTTTTTGATATTTGACAATTTAAAACAAAAATGGTTTCTTGGTATTTTTACCTCGTTTGTTATTTTATTTAAGGGGGGAAGAATTTCTTGTAGCCGTTTTCTCATAGATGAATTCTTAAATATAATATTTGGATGTAACCAGAATTTCATTATTCTTTTTGCAGATATGTCGAACGCTCTAAATAAAAATAAAATTCACAATAAAAAGACGAATATTCAATAATATTAGATTATATTATAAATTTAAAAATATTCTTCTGATTATTACTCTGATATATATTCATCAAGTTTGCAATCCGGATTGCTCTGCAAATTTAAATCACTTTCCAATAGGCTACCTGTCAGTACAAAAAAAACAATTTTTAAAAAATTTTAATATGTCCATCTATATTTTTTAGAATTTCCAAGTCTTACCATATATTATATCCAGCGTACATAAATGTACGTAATGCATAATGTCTACGTTTTTTCCGTTTGTAGTTTCTAAAGTATTAGCTAATCTGTTTGAATTTTTTATTATTGAGTCCATATAAGTCGAAACTTCTTTGAATACTGGATTTAAGATTTTTCGATGAATGTTCCATAATGATGCTTTAAATACGAGAATATTTCTTAATTTAAATATTTATAGTATATTTTTTATATATTTATTAATTAATAAATAAGAAAAGAGAGATTCTCATATATTCATGTGTAGGTGTGTATATGCGTGTAGGCTTTATATGCAATCATAAAAAAAGAAAACTATTTTAATTAGCAATCGTCTGAAAGACATATTTAAAAAATACTGTATTACAGTAGGGTATACATAGTTTTTTCTTATTAATTAAGAAGAAAGCAAGTAAACCTATAGTTTACCTGGTGCAGTAAATAATCCATCACCTAAATAATTTTTTATAGGGAAATATAGAGAACTTTTTTCATAACCGATAGAACTTTTTGATAGAATCTAAAAAGGAAACAAAAAATTAATGTAAAAAAAGCCGAAATAAAAAAAATCTTATTCGGGAAAATCGTTTCTAAAGAAGTGCAGTAAATTTGATAGATCTTACATCAATATTTTCAGAATCATTCAAGATTACGAGTAATTTTGGGCCAATCCACAGTAGCCACGGCGAAGAATAGATTGTAGATAATTTTATTATTTTATGAGTTATATCTAATTGTAAGACAAATTTATTGAATAGAAGTCGCATAAATATAGATATTATAAATAATAAATATAAAAGTATACCTTTCATATCACCAAGAAATACATTCAGATTTCCAATCAGAGGATAAGGCTTTGGACCTGAGCATTTTTTTACCAATTTATGTTCACGAAATTTATCTGATATATATTTGATTAAATAAAATAACAGTATCATTATTACTATTGGAGTAATAAATTTAATAATGTGGGGTTTTGAATTATTTAGAAGTATAGATATGAATGTGTGAATGGTATGAGTGTGAGAATGATTGAAAGGAATGAAAGAACGCATCGGTCGGGGATAAAGAAAGGGACCGTTGCGTTAGTTTAGGATATTTGTTTAGGTTTAGAGTTACACCGTCTGGACTTTGTCGCCTTCAGGTGGCCACGTCGAAGCCTCTCGGGCGTTCTCGATTTTAAGGTGAAGAAAGGGCCTTTATTCATGATCGGGAATCATCGGGAAGTTTCCAGAAGGAATGACGAGAAACAACGAGAGACGATGGAGAGGATGTAGGGTATAAGTAGGCGACGGAAAGGAGTGGTGGTGCGTTCTGTGGTAGTTTTTGATTGAGACGACGAGGGAAAAGTGTACGGGAGGTACGGAAGACAACGGGGAATGGCGAAGGATTACGATAGGCGACGACGAGTCGGATTCGGGTGTTCCTTGTGGTTGTTTGCGGACATAGAGAGTTACAGTTAGTATATCGTAGCATTAGTTTAGATTATAGATACTTACTATTCTATCTCTTAAAAACATTATACCTTGGTATTTATTTTTAATAAATAAATACTTTACTATTATCATTATAAATATATATCTCATCATTATACATAAATCTTACAATAATATACAACATGTTTAGTTAAAAAAATTATAAATTATAAAACAAGTTAAAATAGTCTTAAATTACTACTGAATCTTCTCTTATATGCTAAGAACAGATATTAAGTTGATACTCCGCAGTGACTTCTTGTATCTTTTGTGTCTTAACAGAAACTAGGAAAGAAACATCAAAGAGCCTATTTAAGTAAAACCAATGTAGTACTTTGTCAAGGTTTCAAGGATACCGTCAACAGGTATGGAGAAAATTAGACAAAAAAATCTATTTTATCAATTCATTTATTCCGTGCGTAATAATACTATTTTACATAATCGCAATGTATCATTTGCGTAGTTTTCAAAACTAGAAGAAGTTAATCGGTGTTATAAACATAGTTTCTTCTTAAAGAAATCTTCTTTTTTTTCCCTTCCCTCTGCTTGATTTTATTATTATTATTTATTATGCTAATAAAGTGGATAACGAGATACATTAAATGAGATGCAAGAAGTGTTTGGATTATAATATACGCATCACTATGTTATTCATACGAATATGCGTGAGGGGATAAAGGACATTAGCAGACTATGCGGGGGATTTTTCGTGATTTGACACGAGTTACTGAATGTAATTTATTTATGGAAGAGCATCGAGAGATCAAGATTCATTTTTTTCGGATATCATTTTTGATTTATTTTGTGTACACTTTTTGGCTCAGATTTCTTAGTTTAAACTATTTTAAAATTTCATTTTTTTTATTCCAGAAGTAATGTACCATTTAAAATTTTGATTTTTTTAATTTATTTTTTTGCAAATTCGTTGTTTAAAAGATTGCTGAACAATGGTGTCTTCATTGCCAGGATTATTTTCCAAGGCCAATTTCTTTTGACGTTTTCGTGCAGGAAACAAAATATCATTGATTCACCATCATAATCAAAACATCTAGAAAATTATTTTATGCAATTGTAAACGATTTATCTAATATTAAGGGACTTAAATAAAATAAGATGAAGTCTAGCGTAGTTTAAAAATGCATCTTTATTTCTTCGTGTCTTGAAAGATGACTCATGTTATTTACATTTGGCAAGAAGAGACAAAAGACAAGTCTGATTCGTGTTTACGTTTGGTTCTCAACGAAAGTACAGTAACTTTCACTTATAGTTTTTATGTTTGACCAAATTTCTTTGCAAAGAGTCTCACGCGATATTGTAGTTCAATGAGTTAAAAATAAGAATTAAAGATTTAATTCAAACTTGAGGGGGGAAATACGTGTAAAACGATGTTTTCATTATGATTTTCATGAATTTTTTTAACGCATTAAAAATTTATGTTATTTATTAATAGTATAAGGTCATCTTACACATATATTTGAGAATGTATTCCGAAATTTTTAAAGATTTATCTCGAAAACTAGCGGAGATATCAGCTGCCACAAATTGTAGGTTTCCATCCGTCTGAGCAGTTTGTGTACATCTTGGAAGTCACAATTTTTATCAGAAATCAATTACAAAGAAAAATTACTTTTTTTATATGTGTGTCTTCTATTTGAACCTCATTTTCCTAGAAAAAATGAAAATTTGTATTTTTTAGAGGGGTATGAACATAAAGCATGATTTTTTACTATTTTTTCATATATTGTTCATTATAAAAAAAATACTTTAAACAAAGATATCACTTATGATTCAGGTTCAAATAGAGCGTAATTATATAAAGAAACTATATTCCAAATTTCAAAATGATTGGTTAAAAATTTTGTAAGCTAGAGTGTACACAAATCCGAAAAAAGTCGTTTCGTGAAAAACGCGTTTGAAAAAAGCTCGACCGTTCCGTATTACATGCCACTTACATATACACTTAATCGTTTATAACTTTTGAACGACTTGGATTTTTGACTTGAAATTTTGTGACTATATTTTTTAATAATTTTACAAGCGATTTATAAAAAAAATTAAATATTTTGAAGCCTCTACACGTATTCCCCCTTAACTAGACATTAGAATACATAGTAAATAAAAAAAAAGAAAATATTATTTAAAAAACAGAACAATGTATGAGAAAATAGAAAATTAGTGGAAACAAGACAATACATTTAAAAATACGGTAACTAAAGATAAAAAATAGAGTTGTTGAAAATAATTTCTATTCAATCTTCTTAGATATATTCCTCAGGTATTGAACGAAGGAATAGGATTGAAAAAAATTATAACTATTTTTTTTTACCAATTTAGAGCGAAAATTGCAGTCAAATACGAAACATTATTTTCAAATAGACGCCATTTTGTCAAAAATCAAAACTTTTTATTATTCCTTCGTTCAATACCTGCAATTATCTATCCTTTAAAAGAATCCACCATATTTTTTGATATTAGATAATCCAAAACGCTGAAATGGAGGGCACTGCTAAGCGCCTTTTTTTAGAGGACGTTCAGGAAATCATCTACAGGAGCGGTGCAGATTAATATTTTTACATGATCGACGCGCTATTGAATTCTTAAAAGTAGGCTCTATTTGAATTACCATCACTTATAATTGATAAGTTAAAACTTTTTCTATAAAAAATTCATAAAAAGACATCTTTTTTGAGCCTCGCAACTGCGTATAACCCCTTAAGGGGGTAAATAGTTGTCATCGACTTTATTGACAGAACAGTTAGGGACTTTTGTTCTATAATAACTAGACGAGACTGACGCTAGTGATTTTTATTTTCTACAACTTAACACACTGCTTTTGACTCATCTAGTCACGATGAATTTTCGAACACGTTGTCTATAACCTATGTGCAAGTAATAAATACAGAATCATATTTTGTAATCCTGAGTGAAATCATTCTGCTTCCAAGTAATCTGAAAAATTTTTGAGGAGGTTAGGAGAATAAAGGAAAAAAGTCCTGTGAAATGTGAAATTAACGTATATTGTCATTTTAATATAAACTAGAAAGTAATTTTTACGAGTTTAAAAATTTCTTACAATTATAAAAACGATTTGTAATTTTAAAGTTTTAATAGAATATATTTACTCATATCTATTTTACGTAGAAAAATCCGTAGAACAATGTTCCTCAGATGTATCATAAAATCATGGAGCAGGACGTTTTTCAAAAGGTATTTCAGAATTATAATTTAGTTAAATTAACACTTTAAACGCCAATCTTTTTTTGTTGAGCTTTCCATTTAGGCTATTATGATCTGCCAGTCATAGAAAGGATATAAGAATATTGGTCATTAGTGATCGACATAGCCTGGATAGAAAGTCTAAAGCCGGTCCCTAGGGACTAGCACAGCATTTAACATGTTAATTTATTTAAATTTAATAATATTTAAATTTAAAGGAAATACATAGCAACCACAGAATATTGATGCAATCTGGTTATCAAACGCTGGCTTTAGATATAATGCAAAGAATGACGCTTCTTCAAGAAGCCGCTTTGGAGAGGTTATACAGATGGACGCAGAGTCAATGTAAATATATAGAAAATGAACAGTTAGCACATTTACTTGTTAAAGCGATGAGTAAATTGCAAGATAGACCTATTCTATTCAAGTACGTTGAACTATTTATATTTTTGTAAAATAATTAATTTTTGCAATTATTCATTAAAACTTTTTTATCAGATATATTTTAGATGAATATTGCGCTAATAGAAGAACAGCTCTTATAGGGTCTTTTATCAACGCATTAACGTTAGGTGAATCCATTGGTGGAACACCAAATCCTATAGAAATGCACGCTCATGATCTTAAAAGATAAGTCGGCGACATGCTTGCTTGGTTGCATCAAGCAATTCCTATTGAAAAAGAGAACATATTTTTTTAATTAAACAGGTAAGAAATTGCTATTCATAATAATATTCTTAATAAGATACTGTATATAATTATTAGGAATATTTATTTTAGATGTATCTGATCAAATTAAGCAGTGTCTAAGTAACATTACGGAAGGATTTTGTCATCCTCTACAATCAAGAATAGAACACATAGTCTCTGTCAAAGCTCCAGCTACTGTCTTATATCCTGTTACAACTCTAATAAGATTTTATCGTGCTATAATTCAGCAAGTTATACCAGATAGCATTCTAGTTTCAACTTTGTATGATTTGTTAGTATTAAGCGAGAAATGTTTTCTCAGTAGATTACAAAGAGAAACTAGAATAGCTCTTGGAGAACGAGCTGAACCACCAAGAAATGATTTGGTACCGGCTCCATCAGTTTCAAGATTACTATACCTCTTGAATGAAATTCTATCCGTGGCTAGCATAGCTGAAGATAGAGAAAAAGATATGCTTCAAGTAAATTCAATCATATTGATATAATACATTCAATCATATTGGTATTAACGCAAATTATATTTTTACAGATAGTATCGTGTATCATCGATCCATTACTACAAGAAGTTAATGAAACAGCTTCGAGGTTACCTACGGTTAATATGGCTGTGTATCTTCTTAATTGTATGTATCAACTAGAATCAACATTAGGATTATATGAATATATGGATCAAAGATTAGAACGATTGCAGGTAAACAATTAAAATGTAAATGTCTAATTTAAATCTTAATGTAATATTTTATTATTTTTTTCATGTATTAATTTTTTTAATTTATCAAATATAAGCTCACTCAGATGCTCAAATTGATATGCTTACATTGGAACAAGTTAGCTCTTTAGTCGCAAACTTAAATCTCGGATCAATTTATACTATTTTACAAGGATGTAAACAGGGTCCTCTTTCTGATATTCCTGGAATGGATCCATTAAGTGTTAACGAATTCACGGTAATAAATAAATCATATTTTCTGAAATATTTATCAATTTAATTTTAATAAATAATTTTATTATTGATATTTTAATATAATTTAATATTCTGATATATTAACATGTTTTTGTAATTTCATTTAGAACAAATTGGAAGCATTTTTAGTAATGCCGGATGTATTATTATTACCTCAAATAAATTTACTACAAAGTAACAATCATCGTGAGGCTACCATAAACGTTCATTTGAAGTAATTGGAGCTATTTACAAACAGCTTTACAAAGCTTGTCACGATCCGAAAAATTTATATAAAAATCCGACTGGTTTATTTACGAGATCACCGGATGAACTTTTACAAATATTAGTTTCCCAATGATTGTGACCTTGGAGAATGAATATATTTAATAAAGATGTAAATATATATAATCAGCATATATATATAGTTATTAAAATAATTTATATTATTCTAACAATCGTAAAAAACCAAAAAGGCGAAAGAATGATTAAAAATTGGATAACAATGTTTAAAAAAAATCTATTCTTGTGTGTCATGTCTTACTTTTTAACTCTAACTGTTCTTATTCGTCGTATTTATTAATATAACGTAACGCAAAGCATATTTTCTTCTTCAATCGCTTCGTAAGCATACTATGTACCTTATGTTTGTGTTCATTATTTTTGTAAATTCCTTTAACAACGTTTTCTTAAGCCATTTCCACAACTTACTGCACTTTCCATATCGCACGATTAATTTCGCCGATCTCCGCAATAGCTAAGAGTTTACTATAGACAAACAGCAATAAATCAATCCCTTGGTACTAGGCTGAGTTTCATAAAATATGACTGCAAATCTAAATGTACCACAAATAGGCGTGCTTGTCATAAAAACCAATCGCTATGTGATGTAAAGTGTCACCAATCTTTAGATTGCACTATTAAATAAGCATAATTTTCTTTGTTTTGCAAATTCATTTCCTTAATTGTAATAATAATTTAAACCGTTTGATTCTCTTTCTATTATAGTTTTTTAATTGATAGATGATTGATTCTATCAACTAATTTGTTGATTGTTTGATTGTATATTAACTTGATTTTTTAGATATCGAAAAATAAATAAATAACATTATGTTAATTTAAGCATACAGAAACGTTTCTGTTGTTTCAGCAAAGATTTTATTTTCAATTTAACGAGTGCCTAGTAGGGAATGTGCAGATTATCTAGATAATTTTTAGAATAACTGATTTCTGTACTTTGTCGGTAACATACATATATAATCCGAGTAATACATTTTGTATTTCGTTGTTATTTATTATATAATATATAATAGAGTATTTCATAAAATATATAACATAACAAATTAAAAATATGAAAAATTTTGAAAACAAACAATATTTAATTGAAAGTAATATTTATCATTTAAAACATTGGTGTTTATCAAAACATATTAGATGAATTCTTTTTTTATATTGTACGCAAACTACAAGTACTGACAATAAACTGACAAAAACTGACAAGTACGAACTACGAAGATGAGGTCTCGTTTTTCTTTACATAGGTAAAGATAAGCCCTATCGCGCTGCTTGGATCTTTTCTCATTTCATTCCTAAAGCTCTATTATGCTGTTCGGCTTTGATCGTATTTTTTGAACCTTTGGTACTTAAATAGTTAATGTTGTTAGACTTTTTAGTTTATGCTAATCCTTTTTATGGCGTTACTATTTAGTATAATGGTATAAATGTTCGGCCCCCATCCATCCCGCAAAATATAGTTTTGAGGCTCCAAGAAAACAAAACAACTTATTATATAAAGAAAAAAAACTTGCATTACATAAAAAAACAAATTATATTATATTATATAAAGATTATTATAAGACTTCTTATTAATTTTTTTATTTTATTATTTATTAATGTTTATTAATAGCTTTTCTTAACAATTAAAGAAAAAAGAGGACAGGAATTATATATATAACTATATATATTTATTTAAAGACTTGTTAGTAGAATCTCTCGTCGTATCTCTTAACGTCGCGTCAAACATAATTAATGTACTCTCTGAAAAGCCTTCAATCCCCTATCCTTAATTTATTTTTTTTTCATTACATTTATATATACGCTATCCTTCTCTATTGTCTATCGTCTTTTCTTTTTGGCGTATTTCACCTTACCTTCTTTTCTTTCTTCGAAATCTCTCCCTTCGCTCCATTGCGGATCGTATAATATCTGTTTACGTACGATTATGTACGTTATAAAAACGCACGGACATACACCCTTACAACTCTCTTATTCCTTTACACATGAAAAAAAGAATAACATTTCTTATAGCTTTACTTTCAAGAAAAACGTCTTTGACTATTCTAAAAATATCTAAATACTCACTTACAATACCGATAATTCTCTAATATTAACGTCTTAAATTTCTCTTGTTCTTATATGTATGTACACTTTTACTCTCGAATTTCTATTATCTTGACAATACAGTAAGTATGTGAAAAGTAAAAGATTTGTATTTTTACATTATTAATTTTAATATATATATATTTGCATGTCACTTACTAACATTAATAGTAAGTTATATAAATAAACAAAAGTTTTAATTATATATATTTTTTAAATTTAATTCTTGTAATATTTTATAAATAAAAAATTATTTTAAAAAATGCTCTGGTATTTAAATATAACTATGGATTTTATATTTGGAAGTTATACTTCTTTTGGCGCGTTTGTGGTGTGTGTGTGTGTATGGTAGCGTGGTATGGGTTGTTGTTGGTGGGGAGTCCGTATGTCTGGCTGTGCCTGTGCGCGATAATGTATTCTTTTCAATGTGCTTAAATAGTAATTTGATATTCTTTAGGATACCAAAGTTTTAAGTTGGTGCGTATGAAATGTCGGATTTTTAAGTGAATATTTAAAACTGCATTTTTTTTCAAAAACGTTTTATTTAATCAAAATATGCTCCATTCGCTTCAATATACTTTCCCCAACGAGATTATAATGCACTGAAGTCGGTCTTAAAGAAATTCTGATCTTTAGAATCAATAAACTCTGATATGTATTTTTTCAGTCTGCCTTCATCTTTAGATTGTTTAGCACGTAAAAATTGTTGTAAAGTTTTAAAAAAATGAAAGTTAGTTAGCGAAAGATCCGATGAATAAGATAGGTGCGCCAAAATTTCATATTTTCATTTATTTGAAAAAATTGGGTTAGTAATGATGAGAATACGTTTAATCGATCCAGTTTATTTCGCTTGGTTAGTTAGTACGGTATCCACTTATCCACTTTTTTCACCTTGCCAATTTCAGAAAGGTGTCGCAATATTGTTGTATGATCAATTTTCATTCTGGTAGGAAATTCCCTTGTAGATAAAGTTGAATTCGTTTCTAAATATCGTTTTTCACGGACGTTTTGGGTCTTCGACGCGGTTCGTTTTGAAGGGAAAATTCACGAGACCGAAGTTTTTCAAACCAACGATGCACTTTTCGATCGTTACCAGTATTCTTCCTAAACGTCTGGTTTATATTGCGTGCAGATTTTGCACCATTATTACCAAGTTTATACTCATATTAAAAAATTAAACATTTTTGAGAAAATTTGTTTTGTTGAAATGTAACTCTGGCTGTCGACAGTACTACTATAAACGAAGTTATGCCAAAAATAAAAGAATAACGAAAACAGGGAGAACAAACATTCACATTAGGGTGCTTTTCTTTTTCAACTATTTTTTTTTTCAGTCTCATCGTGAAATTTTGTTGCAAGTACTCAAAAAAAAATTCCCTTAAAGTTTGGGCCCTTAATATTAATATTAAGTCCTCGACCAAGGCGTGTAAAGACTTCCCATTAAAAAAACACAGAAACTCTGATTTTATATCTTTAAATTTCTATAGCTCAGTGGCATTTCATAGCATCGCTTCGACCATGGACGGGTTTTTTTCAAAATCGAATGCTCTATAAAAGTGTCCATTGCGGCCAAGCCGTAACTCGAACTCGGCGAGGTAGTACAGGCCTCTAAATTTGATTTTTCCATGAAATTCGCGTTTTTTCGCATTTATCTCGTGAATGAAAAGAGCTACAGAAAAAAAATGTGAATGATAAACTTGTAGAAAATTCAATTTCCTACAAAAAAGGTCGTTGTATCACCCTCTCTACCTTATTCTCTCTCACTCCTGTATATTACTCTCTCTACTTTATATATCTGCCGTTAGCGACAAGTCGGTTTTTCCTTTATCACTTTTCAACGAACATATTTTTAATTTTGACAAAGAATCTAAATCATTGGTAACCGGTACGATTATATCGTCAACATACGTAAATACAACTTTGCGGCAGATAAGCTTCCTAAAAATATCTGCTATGTACCGCAAAAAACTTGTAGGACTATTACATAACCCAAAAGACGGATCAAAGCTTTTTCTTCTCGTTCCGTTAACTTCTTTAGTTGACCTGAACAGTATTTATTTCTTATAATTCCTTCAGATTTCGATTTTTTAAGAATGTGTAATGTATCGTAGATCTATTTATATTTAATAATAACACCACCATAAAGCCCTGATATTAATTCGATTGAACATCTGTGGGCAATAATAGGAAAAGAATTACCAAAATTTAATATAACATCAAAAACAAATTTGAAAGACAAAATACTCGAAGTATGGAGTTCTATATCACCAAGTTTTACGAAAAATTTAGTAAAGAGTATGCATAATCGCTTAAAAAATGTTATTTGTGCTAAAGGTGGTCCTATTAAATATTAAAGGCTTAAAAATTATCTGTTCAAATACTTTTGTGGCTTCAGCAATCGTTAAGTTTGTAAGAAATAAATCATAACTATTGAATATATATTTCGATTTGTTTGAAACTATACCTGTATAATCTAGAGAGTCATAATTCTATCCAATATTAATAATATGTCGGTAAATATTCCATAATATACTTATTATAATTAATAAAATATATCATGGGGCAAATGTTTAAATACTTTCGTGAGTCACTGTAAGTTGTATTTAGAACGTATTAGATATATTTATAAATTGTAAACATTCGAAGAAGACTCGATAGAAATCAAAAAAGAAAATAAATATATTTCAAATTAGATATTTCAAAATTTGAATCTAAGGATATATATAAAATATAATTAACGCTATATTATGTTTATATTTATATTTAACAATGAGTAACATTAACGAATAAATATGTGACTTTTCCAACTTTTAAATAAAATTTCGTTAGAAAACTTATTATATTTTATTATTATATATATATTTAATATATTTATATAATAATTTTATTTATATAATATTTTAATATATTTATTATATAATATATTTATATAATATTTTTAACATACTATTTTATATATATTTATTGATCTATATTATCTATATTAGTTTCACATCTGTATTATTTATAAATATTTATTTTTAACATAATATTTTAAAGTTTACATGAGATATAAGTATGCTTAAAACTTTACTAAGCGTTAAAGATCATTTTGTGGAAGTTGCGTATGTGAATAGTTGCACGTTGATGTAATCTTAATAAAATATGTATATATTTAAATATATTAAGGTTCATTTAAAGTGTGAAAGTGATGCAGATATTAAAAGGAATAAAAATAAAAAAAGAAAAAAAAATAATACTGACAATTCAAAACAATGAACCCATAATTATTGAAATTTTTAAAAATTATTAATATCTACTTCTTCTAAATACCAGAGCATTTTTTGAAAATAATTTTTTATTTACAAAAAATTGCAGAGTTGAATTAACAAAAATTTATATATAGTTAACTTTTGTTTATATTTATATTACTTGCTACTAATGTTAACATATATAACATGCCAACATATATATTATATTACAATTAATAATGTAGAAAATACAGATCTCTTTCTTTTCATATACTTATTGTACGAATACTATTGTCGCACACTGTATATAATCTTTTACATATATTTGCTTTCATTTTTCTGATTTTTTTCTTTTATTTCTAAGGGAAATTAATAAACAATTATTAAATAAACTATAAAATTTAAAAAATCTTATTAATTCATTTTATTTTCATAATTAAATTGTAAATTGGAAAGCGATAGTTTTCTTAGTGATATTATTTCTACAAATATTCAATGAAAACGAGTAATTACAACAGATAATGAAGATAGTAATAGTGATTTCTATGAAATTGTTTTTTCACTTCGGAAGCAATGTAAAATCATATCTGATAACAAGGAAGAATGTAAAAATGATTGCGAAATTAATCTTATATCTCTAAGAGGAATGTATATGAAGAGACATTGAAAATATGAGCAAAATATGGTAATATTCACGAATTTCTAGAATAAACATAACGGTTAAACAAAATGTCATTTGCTTTACAAATGGTAAATGGAATACTATTACGATACTTTTGGAAAATCGTTATGAAAGAATCTAATCATTACGCGAGTCAAACGATCTAATTGTAAGATGAAATTCGCAAATTAAAAAAGTTTGAAGACAGTTTAAGAGATAAAAATATAAATGAAACAATAGCTCATTTTGTTTCATCTATTTGATGTTACGAGTGAAAAAATCAAGTGTTCAATCTTATTAGTCTAACAGAAACATAGTCGAGACTACCATATTTCGAAACACAATGCCATTTTGGAGATTTGTCCAACTTTCTCGCTTTTTACATTTCACTAACAACGAAGTTGTAGACAAAAATAATGGTCTTTTATATAAATTGCGAAGTATAATCGACTGTTTAAATAAAAAATTTAAGACTATTACATTCTCGAAGAATATGTATGATATAAGAGAAAAAATAATCAAATACCAAAACATAAAGACGTTTATAAAATACAATCTTCCAAATATAATAAAGTAATCTTCGTTTAATTCAAAACGCTAATTGTTCTACATATTTATACATAAATATATATGAATAAATATATCCTAATAAAACTTTAAAATTACAAATTGTCTTTGTAACTGTAAGAAATTTTTAAATTCGTAAAAATTACTTTCTAGTTTATATCAAAATGATTATATTCGTTAATTTCATATTTCACGGGAGTTTCTTCCTTTCTTCTCCTAATCTCCTTAAAATTTAGAACCAAAAACAAAAAATAATTATGTTACTGTGTTGTAGAGGTTGAATATGTACTCATTATGTTCAGACATATTTATTAGGTTTTTAATTTCTATTAGTAAGGTCAGTAAAGTTAGTAAGATCATAAATGGTTTCCAAAGTAAACGCTACCAAGCGGATTAGCGACTGGTGAATCTGTGCAGATACAAACTTACTGGTACAAACTTGCGAATGCAGCGCGGAACGGCTGCGACGAAACGGTGAGAGTGCTCGGTCCGCAAAGGGTTAAAAAGAAATCCGCTGAAAATAAACGATGATAGACGATAGAGGGGTATGATGTACGTATATAAATATATAAATGACAAAAAGAGTATAACTTCAAAAATTGTGTTAAGAAGTACGACGTGAAAAATAGAGCAAAATACGACGATAATTAGTTAATGATTCGAGAGATTATAGACACTTACAATTCTATCAATTATATTTCATTTTTCTTTATCTACTATATCTGTTTAAATAAATGTATATATAGTTATATATAATTCTTTTTCGCTTTTCTTCAAATATTACATACAGCTATTAATGATATTAAATAATAATAAAAAACTTTACACTAATACTGTAATTAATATACTAATATTAATACTATATATATATATATATACTATACTAAAATCCATGTATTATTTAACTCTTACAAAAGATTTACGTTCGTTGAAAAAGTTTTTTTTTTGGTCAAAGAATATATTACCAAAATTATTCACATTTATTAATAACAGATGTTATTCTAATAACAAGAAAACAGTTAATATGATATATATGTACCTACATATAGATTCATATTTGGAATAACTGTATGAATCATATTCTGTTGGAGAATCAAAGCGCCCGTCTATCCTTTTAAATGCGACTTATTACCGGGAGGTGACAGCATCTACCGGTACAACCTATTAGGAAGAAAATTGAGCTTTGCTTGCGCCTGCGCTGTGATAGCTCCCGCGCTTCTTCTTTTCCGGCAATTTTCACATTCATTCCGTCTTAGAAGGTGATAACGTGAACTAGTGTTTTAAGAAGCAATTTTGTTCTTGGCTTTCTTCAACGGCTTTCGCCACCTTGGTCTCCCGAGTATAGTTAGTTCATTTAAATTCAGTCTACCTTTTTTTAATTGCTTGTGCAAAAGATAATTCATATTTAGTCAATTTTTACGTTACTCAATTTGGTACCGTTTCGCAGCTGGAATTGCAGGTGCAGTAGCTGCTCAACTTGAAAGCTCAATTCAAAGTCAGGTAAGGGATTATTTCAGCTTTGATGAGAACAAATCAACGATCCTTTTATCGAATGTAAGGTGATCTGTCTTTCTCGCTTATACTTTTGTGGCAGGATCTGCTTACCGGATTACATTAGTTCTGGTTTTTGCAAAAATAAATTTGCGATTTATTTCCATTTATCTTGCTTTGTTTTCCCTACTTATATCATCTTCTCCTCATTACCACCTCTTATCGTTAAGATTCGCCAAAATATTCATATTCTGACACCTATGATTATAACATAAATAATTAATTACAACATCATATATATATATATATGGGATTGGAATAAATATAGAAGCAAGAGACGTTGAAATATGAATATTCAAGAACAATCGAGTATAAGTAAAATTGTTTTTCAATTAGATAAAGGTATAAGAAATGTCTTCCTTTATTATGGTAGGATAAATATAGAAGCAAGAGGCGTTGAAATGTGAATGTTCGAGAATGATCGAGTATAAGTAAAAAGTTGTTTTTCGGTTAGGTATAGGCATAAGAAATGTCTTCCTTTATTATTGTAGTATGAAGGGAATGAGAGAGTATGTGTGTATGTATGTATTTAGCGTGGATGCGGGGAAGACAAAAGGAAGAAAGGATATAAGGTGAGAGAATGGGCAGAGGGGTACGAGTTTGACGAGTGTAATCTGAGTGTATTGATGAGTTTAATGAGTATGAGTTTGATGAGTTTGACGATTGTATTAACGTGTGTAAAAAGTATCGGCGAGTGTAAGAGTTAAAAGAGTAAGAGTACCAATATCAGAGTAAGTAGAGTAAGAGTTAAAAGAGTAGAGTACCAATATCAGAGTAAAGAGTAAATTAGAGTATCAGTAGGGTTAAAAAAAAATATTTCCTATATATATATATGTTTTTTGATTTTATAGTTATTGTTTTATAATATTTATTATAAGGTTTTTTAACAATTAAAGAAAAAAGAGAAAAGGAATTATACATATAACTATATGTATTTATTTAAAGACTTCTTAGCAGAATCCTTCGTCGTACTTCATAACATAACTTCATGACATTTGGTCACCAAATATATTCTATCTACACTCTGAAAAACAATCTTCAATTCTATATCCTCAATCCTGTTGTTGTTTTTTTTGGTACATCTATATATACGCTATCTTCCTCTATTATCTATCGTTTTTTCTTTATGGCGTATTTCACCTAAACGTTCCTTTTCTTCGAAATCTCCCCCTTCGTTCCATCGCGGATAACAGTGGGTCGTATGATCTCTATGTTTATGTTTAAAAAGGACAACATTTTTTTTAGCTTTTCTTTCGAGAAAAACGTCTTTGACTATTCTAAATATATCTAAATACGCATTTTGAATAGCTACTGTTCTCTAATATCTACGTCCTTAACTTTCTCTTATTTTTATATATATTTTATGTACACATTTACTCTCTTAATGTTTTAAAATGTAGGATCTTATTTCGAGATTTGAAATCTGCAAAATTTAACTGCATTTTTTTTTTGTTCATTTCATTTACAATTTCAGATTCTATTGCTAAAGGAGATAAAATCGTGGAATTGTTCTTTTTTACTGGAATTTTCTAAATAATATTTTATTATCTTTATTTTTGAGAAAGATTTTTGTTACTGTCACGGTAACCGGCAAAGTGAAAAATAAAAATAAAGTAGTAATATAACATCAGCAAAATTTAAAGAAGTTGGGAAATATTTAACTATTAACAACATCGCAAATTTTTTTATATTTGAAATTTGAACAATTTATTCCCTCAGCATCGCAAAAATATTATTAACTACATTAGACTAACTGCTATTGATAAATCATTTAAGTAATTTGATTGGAGCGTCTCGGTAGATTTTTAAAATTCTGCCTCACTTAATTTTGCTAATTTTACATGGGCATGAATGAAAAAAAAATCATGATATATTCTTCCTACGCTCTTGAAGTTAATGTATTTTTGTACTCCATTGAGGTTGCAAATTATTTGGTAGATCAAGAGGGAGAGGGGGGAAAGTAGCCTTATAAAAGAGATGGCCCTATAATGGTAGCCTTAGAAAACATAAACAAAAAATTTTTTTATAACTTTTTTTTATTGTAATGTACAGTCAATCAAAAACTGATCAACTTTCGTTTTAAGTATTTTTTGTCAGGTTATAGCAAGTACTTGAAAAATCGTGAAAAGAGTTATATGGGACACCTCGTATATATATACGTATTATAATATATAATAATAAAATATAATATATAATATAAAAAATATATAATATAATAATTAAGTAATAAATAATATAATAAATATATAATAATAAAATGTAATAATTAAATAATATCTTCTTCTTCTTCTTCTTCTTTAATAATCTTTAGTATAATCTTTAAATAATAATATAAAAATTAATATAGTCTTTTTAAATAATAATATAAAAAAAAAATAATGTAATATTATATTTATTATTTTTTTTAATTTATTATAATAGAAATATTTTCTTTACATTATCCCTCCCCCTTGCCAAATTTTTTCTGTAGCTCGGACACACACACACAATATATTGGATACATACACAAATTTGGTAGATTATCTATTTTGTTTAAAAGTTATTAACCTAACATTTATGTTAATCCAAATTATTGTTCGTTAAACAAATTTTTAATAGGAAAAATTGAGTTTTTGTAAAGTATGCTTCTTTTTTAAATGTTTTTACACACTTATATTGATGCTTTTCATAAAGTAATGGCTAAAAAATTGAAAAAAGTATTGTTCTTATAAAAAAATATAAAAATAAAAAAAATAAAAATGTTGGTAGCGATTTTTGACGGAACGTAAACGATATAACCTAATTTCTTGTATATTGGATATAAATTAGAAATAAATTGATATTGTTTAAATTTTAATGACATGGTAGTTTTAGGATTTGTTTGTTCAAATATGTATGTGTAATTTCGAAGTTTTAAAATCAGTATTTAGAAAACATAAATTAAATATTTATACGATAGTGTAAAAGGTTTAGTCACGTTGAGTTACGGGTTTCCATTCGATCATCAAAGTCAAGCAACTCTGGTCACGTTTAGGAGATGGATGGGTGACCCGTTCCGTTGGTTGGATTCGATTCCAGGAAAGGTTGGTTTTATACACAATGATGATAACTTTAACAGTTTGCTGAGATTCTAACGATTGAACCTCCAATAGGGGGATCTTGTTGAATCTATGAGATCTAGCAGCTGCAGTCATAGTTACTCTGAGTGTAAATAAAAATTCGAAAGAAATAGAAAATTCAGAAATTTTTATAAAAATTTGTTTTTGTATTAATATAATAGATATGTTTATCTAATAATTATTATTATTTGTTTTATATAAATTGAATATCTTTTGGAGATGAAAGAAATTTATTGCTGTACATTTTTTTCTCATTTAAATTTTATTCTTATTAGTAAATAAAAATTTTTTTTAGTATTTTTATATTTTTAAAAAAATATTGTTTATATTCAGCCAAAAGTCATTAACTACAATTTCATTTTTTTTATGAGAAATTTTTTTTTAAATTTACTAGGCATTGTTCCATAAAAAGTTTGTTTGACGAGCATTAATTCGGATTAGCATAAATATTAGTTAGTAATATTTAACTGAACATAGACTATATTTTCTTATACTTTCATTTTTAAAAATGTGATTGTTTTTTAGCAATTTTTTATTTATCATAAAATATATTTATATTATTTTATACTTGTTTTATGCTTATTATATAATTATATATAAAGTATAATTTTTTTTTATAATTATTAGGTAGAACATTTAATATTTTTGTATTTATTAACAAAAATATATTTATTTATTATTACACAATAGGACCTTAATTAACTAGCATTATCGGGATTAATAAATGACGTGATTAAATGAAAGTTTAACGGAAAATCGAGATCATGGTATAATTTTTCAAAATACGTTTTTTGTATGCAAAATAAGATTTTTTCTATGTTTTTTTTTTTATTGTAATAGAAATATCGATACATTCTAATGAATATATATTTAAAAAAAACACGAGTATGTGTACTTATGTACGCACGTAAAAATTTATACTTCTTTGCCGTAGCAAAACAAAATATAACCTCAATAACCTCAAAAATAACTTCAAAAATAATACCTAAGATTTTAACCCGCGTGCCAATATACTCTACATTTGTAGAAAATACAATAAAATAATAAAATTAAGATATTAAATACAATTTATAAAAGTTTAATTAATAAGCATAATCTAATTTATTTGTACATTATATTGTGCACAGATTTCTCCAGCATGGAGACCTCTTGCGATTGTGATAAACTATGATGAGAAAGAAGAATGGTTTAATTAAAATAAAAAATAAAACATTTGGTTGAGTCAATACTAAATATAATACTTTACTACCTGGTCAGGGAAAAGCCTTGTAGCATAACAACTTTGGTTGATAATTTACATAAATTGAAAATAACTTCAATAACTTCAAAAACAAATTACTTCACACATGACAAAAAAGGACAACATTTTTTTAAGCTTTTCTTGCGAGAAAAACGTCTTTGACTATTCTAAAAATATCTAAATACGCACTTTCAATAGCGATTGTTCTTTAATATCTACGTCTTAACTTTCTCTTATTTTATATATATTTTATGTACATATTACTCTCTAAATTCTTTTGTCCTTGCATTATTAATACTAGGATTTAATGTTTAAAATGTAGGATCTTATTTCGAGATTTGAAATCTGCAAAATTGAATTGCATTTTTTTTTGTTCATTTCATTTAAATTTTGAGATTCTATTCCTAAAGGAGATAAATCGTGGAATTCTTCTTTTTTACTGGAATTTTCTAAAAAATTTTATTATCTTTATTTTTGAGAAGATTTTTGTTACTGTCACGGTAACCGGCAAAGTGAAAAATAAAAATAAAGCGAAGAATAAGATAAATGAATTGAGGCCACTTTCACAGTCTGACATAAGAATTGGAATGACCAATAAGCATTGAAATCATAGTTAAGTTTGTTTATTTAAAACCTTCGTAGAAAAGTATCTAATATCCAATAACGTTCTTTTCTCCTCGCAAAGAAATCATCGGGAAGCGGTGACTGCCATGTTAGTCATATATGACCGAGCCCCGGTTTTTTCTATGGCTTCACGGTGGTCACTGGTGAACTTTTTACAATTGTAAAAATTCAATGAAAATTGTCAGTTAGTACGTTTTGAATATAACCGAGAGATAAATGAAGGATATTTATTTATATTTTCTTGAATACTTAGTATTTCTACTTTAACCCTTTACACTCGAGCGGCGTTGATACGGCGCCCGGCCGATTTCAAGTGTCAACTCAACCAAAACTAATTACAGAGTGTAGTATTTATCAAAGTTTGTTTTTTTCGACATATAAATGAATAAATTGATGATATTTTATTATTTCTATACGCTTGTTTCTTTATAAATGTTTTTAAAGTACCTGTAAAATGTCTACTTAATTTGGCCGAAATCGTCTCGAGTTGCTGGTTCGCGCAAGCGAAAAAGGCCTCGAGTGCAAAGGGTTAATACAGGGTGAATATTCAATACCACTAAATGTGTCAGATTTCGTAGGTTCTGTTATTAGAAGTTGTAATCGCAAACGTCGAAATTACGATAATTTCAAACTTCCATGTCAACTCTTTATCTAAAGATTTAATTTACATGGTTCACATTGGTAACATAAAAACTTACCAAAACGTAACAAAAAAAGGGTTAAGCGTTGACTGCTCAGATTGTCCAATAATTGAGAGTTTTTGATCTACATTATTTCATTTCGTAAAATGGATGCTGCCGTTTGTAAAATATCCTAGTCTTTTAAAGGATCGAATAATGAGTCGTTAATAGTAGTGATGCTATGAAGTGCAATTACTATTTTATGATGGAATTTTAATATTTGAATTTTACTAGCAAATTTATTACGAATCTTATCTTCTAAATATTATGCTGACAATATTGAACTTGATGACCCTTCCCTGTCGTCATTTAACTCTTTGAATGAATCAAGATATTTTTTATATAAGAATGAAAGAAAATAACAACGATATTTTTTAATAACATTTTCTTCGACCACATCATTTATTTCCTCAAAAACAATTGCATGATTCTTTAGATAATTTTTTTATGTCTGTTCTGAATAATTTTAGATAATTTTTGTTTGTCTGTTCTGAAAATGAAGCCGACAATTATTTTGGTATAAAAAACTTTTTCTTCAGTAGTATTTTGTAGTTTCTCTGCTATTTCATTGTATTCATTTGTATCAGCCTTCAAATTTTTCATAATACTTTGCTTAAACTGTTCTACATTGTACATAATTTTTTATTTAGTAAACATCGATAGAAGCATAAATAATATCAATTAAAAAAAAAAAAAGGTTTTGCTTGCCTCTACTGCAGACAGCTTGTACAACATTTATTTTTTTATTTCAAGTTGATGGTATTAGCAACCGTCATGAATATTGGTATTAGTTGTCTCGGAGACATTACAAAATTAAGATGTATATGCCATCTCATTAAAAAAACTAAAATTATTTGGTAAAATGCCGAAAAATTATCATGTTACCTGAAAATAACACTGACCCATAGAGGGTTAATAACAATTTTTACTGTACTTTCTCTTTGTTAACTTTGTCTAATTATTTTCTTTAATTTATATTCTGCATTTCTTTTTGTTGTAGCTGTTGCATCAGGAGAATAGTCCATCAACTTTCGTACAAATGCAATGGAATTCTTGTGACTACTGGAAGAGCTGGCCGAGAAATTTTATCAAATGTGTTATGCTGCCAAAATTTGGCACTATTGAAAATGTCAACGGCCATACCACGCTGACAACATTAGTTCCCATTCGATCACTAAGTCAAGCAGCGCTGGGCACGGTTAGTACTTGGACGGATGAACCCGCTTTTAGGAATACCGTGTGCAACCAGATCCAAGTATGTGTCCGGTCCTATGGGACCCCCAAGTCTATTGGCTCACAAAGCCATTTGCTCACTTCACCAATCATGTCCTGCTCAGGAATATAGGGCAAATATCCGCAGCCCAACTCTCCCCAATAACACTTATACCTCCAAACACGTGAGATGTTTTCCCACCTCATTTTCAATAGCCCCATTCGGAACATGAGATATTTTTTAACGCCATGCCGACACGTCCCCGCCGTGGCCGCTCGCACATTACGAGCAACTCGGGCCAAGTGCGCGCGACAATGTGCGGCCGCTGCGTATATGAGAATGTGAATGTTGTCTTCTATCACATCAGAGCCCAGGAAGCATACCTCACAAGGGGGTTGGGGTGGTATAGTATCACGCCGCAACTCCGTAAGAAATACATCAAACTCCATTCCCCAACCATTTACCCCTCAACCATAGTCTAGTTCAGTATAGTCCTTGTACTCGTATCACTTACGGGAAAGTACCGATGAAAATGATTCGTATGTCCATTCCGGCTCAGCGATTATGTCCTAGGGTCTTCTCCACTTACCTATTCTGTATCTGCACGACGGGCAGCAGCATCCTCGAACGCTGCCTAATCCCGTGGCAGTCCGTGTTCCTCCATGACCTCCAGCCTGTTCTCCAGTCGGGAAACGTAGCGCGCCGAGTTCCTTCACCTTCCAATTCTATGGATGCCCTCGCGTCCGGCCTTGCAATGACATTTGTCCCGGCAGGCTGGACTGTGCCAGGGGTATCTTGTCCATTCGTAGACGTGTTATTCGGCTTCCAGGGAAGCTATCTTCGCTAAGAGACCCGCACTGGTGGTTGTGCGAGTCTCCAAGCCTTTTCCTGGGCGTCCTCCCTTACTGCTCCCAATGATGCAAGGGCATCATCCGCGACTTCTCTCCGAATATAATCTTAATGTTGCTGTCTGGCTTGTGACACATCCATTACCAGTTAGTAAGGTAATGTTCGGAATTCTAGTGCTCCCCCCCCTAATCGCCGCATATGTCTGGTGTTCCAAAACCAAGGTCCGTAACTGTGACATGAGAAACATCTGTTACTCAAGAACAATCAACAGTTTCTATAGACGATGACGTCAATGTCGTCGTCGTGGGAGCTGTCATCGTAGCTGCGTAAGACGAGGAGACTCCGTTAGTATTCCCAGCACCCTTCCTAAGCATATAATTGACCGTATCAACAGCCAACAGCTGTGGCATGGCCGACGACTTAGCTTTCGCTTCATCCTCAACGTCACCGTAATGGATGACGATAACGCTGTAACTAAAGATTTAACACCTCCAATACCCTTCAATACCGTAACATCTTCATCCGCACGAGCATTCGATGGGTTAAGGAGAAGATTATGTATCTTCCCCTGTTTAAAAACCCTACCGGTTGTTGTATCTGTTCTTTGGGATAATGTAGCAAGGACTAGGTCTCGTAAAGTGTTATCACAAGCAGCAGCGAGCAATCCCTCCATCCTTTCCACTCCAAGAGAACAGCTTCACATTCTCAACATTTTTCTATTTCGCTTTTCTCGTTCCTGAATCCTCGTTGATTTTCTCCCTGAAAGTATAAGAATCTATTGGAGACTATGACGTTTCCATCGATGTTAACTCTACCAGTTCCTCTTGAACGTTCTCGCAGAACGGAATCGTATCTTTTTGGTTCTAGCGTGGGACATCTATCAGCCTCTTAACGATTTAAGACGAACCTTCTTTGGATTCTTTCAAAGGGTATCACTGCTGAAGCAAGAAGACAGAGCTCTTCGATCCTTTCTCAATGTTTATCACCGCTGCCAGTGTGTAAAATATTATAGGATTGTTATTCTCCCTCGTCCATAATAAATTTGTCACTGTTTAAATCTAAAATTGATTCTAAGTTGAATCTAAGTTGATATAAGATAAGTAAGATTTCTAAGTTGATTCTTAATACGGTGAGTGTTGAAGTGTTAAAGAAAACGACAGATTTAAAAAAGTGGCGAAAATACTCAAATTATTGTAAACTAAAAAACAAAGTACTTAAAATGCCTTATATATTGATAAAAAGATGTATTTGACAAAATACCGAAGACGAAGTTTCGAAAGCAGCAGAATGAAATATGGAAAAAATCAGTGGAGTCGTTGTTTTATATAATTGCCCTGTGATATAAACGTTGTTTATATATTTGCCTGATGAGTATTTGAGTGATGAGTACCGATATATCAAATCTTAATGGTACTCGATCTTTGGAGCTGCCACGAAGAGTGCAACGCCAGGATGAGCCTCTTGCGCACTGAGGTAGTCTGGTATTGCCGTTTTGTGTGGCTAGGAGTCCATTGATTTGATCATCCATGGTGGTGTCGTCCACCATAAGGGATGATCTGCGAGCTGTTGAGTTGTGAGGCCGCTTGAAGGGCCATCAGCTGGGTGGGGGGTGCCAAGAACATGTCGCCATTGAGTCTAAGACACGAGTGATTGCTTTCTATGAAATGATTCGCCAAAGCTCTAGTTGAATTAACATGAGTAGTCCCAAATCTTTGTTGTAAATCTGATACTTCGTTAGATTTGTCATTAGCAGCTCTTTGAACGGCGGGATTGATCGTAGAATCTGCTGTTGTTTCCGTATTACTTGTTTTCGATGGATTTTTATTCGAAGTTGGTTATATTTTAGTATTCAAAGTATTATCCCTAGTCGTAGGTGAAGAAAAAGTTTTGATAATTTTAACATTACCCGACGGAGATTATTTTTTCTCCGTTAAGTTGGCTTCCTTTGATACGATACATTAGCATTGCTGGCGCTTTTGTAGCCCTCGACAACGTTGATGATTTTTGTCTTTGCGTTATAGGTACTACACTTAATTTATGGTTATTACCTAATACGCCCGGTGATTTTGTACTATTTTGATTCGAATTTGAACAACTCGAGACTAAATCAGGACTATTAAATTTACTGTAACCATCCTTATTGTTAGTACTAGAAGGCACACTTTTTACTGATGATCCATTAACACTCGTATTATTTGAATCTAATTTTTTTTTATCTATGCTATTATTCTGTTTATTAATATTGCCATTAGATTTATTTTGAATTGGCACTTGTCTCGCCTTAATATTTTTATATAAAGTATTTTTGATAGTAGTAGTTGTAATATGTTACCACCATCGGGTTTTTGTACAGACAGAAACAAGGAAACGGCTGAAGAATAATCCTGCCTCGAATGCGCTGAAAATTGCATTTGACGCGTTCATACTAAAAAATTTGTATCTCCGTCAATTTCCCTCGGATCGACTTGAAACTTTCACGGAATATTGCTGAAATATGGTATTTTCACCTTAAAAAGATTCAAAAAAAATACTAAATACCCTACCCCCCCTCCTTAAATAAAGATTCGCGTGAGATTTCAAATGAGACGCCCGCACCAATCACGCACTTACACGGTCACTAATTCTAACTTTGTAGTGTATCCCGGCTTGTAGGATCAAATTTTTGAAAAATTCCTCTGCCGATGGTACGCTGGGAACAAAGGGAATTCGCTACAAAGGTCTAAAATAAATACACGATATAAAAATGAGCTTTATGCCGATTGAAGCACCTTGCTTCAATCGCTAAATAAGGGGAGACTGTAGAATTCAGATAAGAATTTTAATGAAACTTGAGTGCGCACAGTAGAAAAAAGTACTATGAAAAATGAGACAAAATCAAGTACGTGCTTTCGAGATCAGGAGTAGGTAGACAATGGCCGATAGTGGCCGTTATTAGGAGAAGGGTGGTGGAGAAGTAAGAGAGTTCGGTGAAGCGTATCGTGGAAGGGGTGGTGGAGGAGGACGTTGATTATAAGCCAGCTAGGTTTGCTAGGCTTGTTATAAGTGGTTAGACTAGGCTAGGACTCGAACCACGTGTTGTTAGAATCCAAATCGAAGTAATGATGATGACGACGACAATGATGATGATGATGAGAAAGATGAAAGATGTTTTCTACACACCGGTGAAAGATATTGCAATCTTGCTTGCGATTATGTGATTTGAAGAATTTTGTTGGCTGCGTTAAGAATTATTTCGAAATCTTTGCTATTGCTAATGCTGCTAGTACTGCTTGTGCCGCTGTTAGCTGCTCTGGAAATGTATGGTAGTTTTTCTTCTTTTTGATATACGTGTTAAATCCCACCTCTGCTAGTAATAATTGTTAAATGATTGAGGAAAAATATCTTATAATATGAGTGGTAAAAGTTAATAAATCTATATGTAGGATTTTTAAATGGAAAAACAGTTTTATTACAAAACGCAGATCCTCTCTCTTACAACGCTCAATACTCACTACTTAATTCATTTCATTATTTATAATAACGGAAGAAGAAAGTCTTTGTAACTATGGAAACATTAACGTTCCCATAGAAACGTTGTAAACCGTGATAGAGTGCTATCGCTAAAGAAGCTTTGCCCAAAGAATCAGCGGTGAGGATGGCAGCGCCAATCGTCGCATAGGATAAGATAGAAATCTGCTTAACGACAGCAGGCCGTACTCTTGTCGCCCGTGCATTCATTGTCGCATTCACACCGTCTTTTATTCGTCCGTATCAGGTTACCCAAAATCTAACCGATATTAGACACAGATAAAAGATAAGACGACGACGCTTACCGTCTCCTACA